>NW_027224820.1:85000-122500 GCF_041296235.1 Equus asinus
GGCGCGCGCCTCGACGGAGGGAGCACGGGCTCGCGGGAAGGCTCCCGGGGACGGCCTCGGGCGCGGACGGGCCACCAGGAAAACACACGCGGGATCCCACCGCCAACGACACGCGAGGGCGGTCCCACGACGCCTGGGACGCCGGCCGGCCTCAGCCACCCCTCGGCCTCCCGCGGGCCCGGCCCCACCGCCGGGGCCTACGTGAGGCGCCCCCGCCGCCGGGGGCCGCCCCGTCCACCCAGCCACCCGTCTGCCTGTCTGGTCTGCTCCGGGGCCCACGTCCCGAGGGAACGCGCCCGAGAGCGGCGGCGGCCCCCACCCATGCCCGCACGCCACCACCGGCTGCGGCTCGGGACGGGAGCGAGCGGAGAGCCAGCCGCTCGCGGCGGGGCGGAGCCCGGACAGGGCCGGGCCCTCTCCCCGCCCCAGCGCGCGACGGGAGAACCACGCGCACGCTCGCGCACACGCGCGGCCCCGCGCCCGACGACGGCCCGGCCGGGCGTGACCCTCCCCCGACTCGGAGGGGGGAGGCGCCGGCCGCGGTAGGCAAAGAGCAGCTCTGCCCACGCGCCACGGTGGTGGCGTCCGTGGCTACTACGCGCAAAGGAGGGGCGGCGGCTGGGGGGTCCGGTACCCCAAGGCACCCTCTCGGATCGCTAGAGAAGGCTTTCTCACCGAGGGCGTGTCGCCCCCGCCCATCGTCCGCCATCGGGCCCACCAAGGCGCTTACAGACACCATGGCCACGCAATGCAGGAGGGGTCTGCGGTAGAGGTAAGGCCTAGAGCAAGTCGGAGCGTCCGTGGTCAGGGCCGCGAGCCCGCGCTGCCCCGGGCTCGCCATCTCTGGCCACACTGGGCTTAGCTAGGGATCTACAAGGCCCCTGTGCGGCTCCCAAGTCAGTGCCTCCCCTCAGGCCGAGAGACCAAGGGAGGCAGAGACTGGGACGGAGGTGCCGATCAAACAGCACCTCCCAACCAAAGAGCCAGCGCCACGCCGCTGGCTCGGCCCGCCACGGTCACTCCCACACCCGCGGGGAAACCCCAGCAAGGGGAACGCGCGGGCACGCGCCCGAGCCTGCCCGCCCCCACACGGCACGCCGTGGGGGGCGACGAGGCACCCGTCCCCCCCGAGGGGGACGAGGGGCACGCCTCCCTTACCGACTCGACCCCCCCCGCTCCTCAGACACACCAGCGCAGCGGTTACCTGAGGAGGCCGACGGGAACAGGGAACGACACCGCCACTCGGCCTCGGGCGCCTGAGGGACGACCTGGAACGCTCCAGGGGCACCGCCAACGGCCTGGGGAACGCGCTCACGCGCCCGGGAAGGCGCGCGGCGCGGCGGCAACACGGCCCGCCCCACCGCGGGGAGGGCCGCCCGCGAGACACAGCCAAGAGGCACAGGCAGAGCATCCGCCGCGTCACGGAGACCCCGACACCGCCCACGCCACGAGGCACGGGGCGGGGGAGCGAGGTCGGGCCGGATTCCGCACCCCTGCCGCCTCCCACACGCCACTCGCAGCGGGGGAGAACGGGCGAGGGGACCCGCGGGCAGAGCGAGAAGAGCGGTCCCGTTCGCCATGAACGTCCGTCCCTCGTCTGGCACGGCTTAGGCCCGGCCCGGGAGAGCACAGCATCACCACATCGGTCGGCAGCATAACGCGAGGGACCCCCGAGCAAGGGAAGGCCGGCGAGGACAGCGAGCGGAGGAGCCTGCTTCAGCCTCACCGACCCCTCTCCTCCTCCAGCAAGCGCGGGCGACGACCCCAGGACGAGAACGCCTGACACGCACTGGCACGGAGCCGGTGGGATGGGGTAAGTCGCGACCGCACCCGGGTGCCGGCGGCAGGGAGTGCACGTGGTAGAGGACCCCGCGCCCCTAACCCCGCCGCCCTCGGGTACCAGAGACCGGAGGTGGCACCACGGTCGTGGGGGCGCCTGGAACGCACAAGAGCCGGCGCGCAGGCCCCAGCGGGCGGCTCAAGCGGCGGGGGTGGAAACGGGCGTCCGGTTCTCGGCCAGAGCCCGGAGCCCTCCCCGCACACGCATCCAGGCACCCGGAAGCTCTCGGGCGACTGTCACCCGAGCAGAGCGTGTCAGCACTTATCTGGCGGCACAAAACCACCCATTCGGGGGCAAGAATCGCCGCGCCCGGAGACGGGGCCCACCCACGGATCACCAGGGGAACCCCTGGATCACGGCCACGGCCACCAGACCCCAAGCACGACCCCATCGCCACCAGGCCCGGAGCTCCCGGGGCCATCTGGTCGACCCCAGAAGCGTGGCGGCAGGGGGAGCCGGGGACAGCCTCCCCGGGCCGCCCGCGCGGGCCGGGACCGGTCGGTCCCTCCCTCTGAGTCGCCGGGTCAGGACTTAGAAAAGAATTCCGCGGAGGCGCCTCCGGCGACCGGGCCCGGGGCGGGACCGTGGCTCCCGTCCCTCAGCCGGGGCTCCACCTACGCCTCGAGCCGGCCCCCTCCCGCCTCCGGACAAAGACGCGACCCGCGAAACTCGGAGAGAGAAGTCCGGTCCGACGGCCCGGACCCACCCCGGGCACGCGTGCGGGCCGGGGACGCCCTCCCCGGCCCGCCCTCGAGGGCTCCCGGGGCCGGTCCACGCTCTTCTCCAGGGCGGGACTTGGAAAAAAAAACTGCCACGGAGGAGGAGGCATCCGAGGACCGGGCCCGGTCCCCACCGCCAGAGCCGGTCGACTCGGAAGACCAGTGGGGAAAAGGCCAGCCCGGCGGCCGAGCCCGTCGCGCCCTCCACGGGCCTCCCCCGCAAGGCCCCGGCCGGTCGCCCACCTCCGGAGCGGGGCGCGGAAAGGGGATCGGCGACGCGGAAGGCCCGACCACCGGGCCGCCCTCGGGACGACGGCCGGGCACGGGACGAGCTCCCTCGCCCGTTCCCCCGCGGCGGCCCCCCACCCCCTCCCGGGGACGGAGGGGCACCGGCGGCTGCTGGTCGACCCGTCCGGGAGGCCCCACACCCCGGCCGGCACCGGGCGGCGCGGCGACAGCCACCTCCCTCAGTAGCCTGCACCTCCAATCTCCGGCGAGCGGGCGTCGCGCTCACGCCCCGGCGCCACCGGGCCAGATCCCGCCAGCGACGCCGGCCTCCCGGGACTCTGCCTCGGTCACCGCGGCCGAGTCCCGTCCCTTGGCCCGCGTCGCCGGAGCTCCGGAGGAAAGAGACGATATAAAAGCGGCCGCCAGGTGGCACCCGGCGACCGACGACCGCCTCAGCGGGACGGAGCCGGAGCGCGGGCCCGCCGGGGAGCACAGCCGGGCCGCCGGGCCGCCCGATCCCGTCCCGGAGCCCCCTCGGACCCAGCCTCCCGGCCCAGTGCGGCCCCGGGGCGTCCGCCCGCGGGCTCCCGGCCGCCAAGGCGCAGCCCCAGCCGCAGGAGGGGGACTCGGAAAAGGTTTCTCGGGCGATCACCGGGAAGGGGAAGGGGAGAGTTCCCCCCAGAGAGGCCAGGGGGCGGCCCGGGCCGGGCTGGGCCGGTGCGGCCGGGAGGCCGCCGCTTCCCGGAGCGGCTGGAGCGCCCCCGGGGTTCCCGGGAGGACTTAGAAAATCAGGGCGGGCGGGGACGGTCAAACCGAAACCAGGCACGTCATCCGAGAAGGACCGTGATGACGGGAGGAGGAAAGCTTTCCAGTCCAGAGGGCCTGTCGAAGGCAGGCGGAGAGTCTACCCGCTGAAACTGACGAAGATGGGCAAAAGAAGCTAGCTCAGGCGCCGACATTTAAGGAAATAAAAAAAAAAAAGCAAGAGGGCGTGGAGAAATGGGGAAAAATCAACACTGAGAAATCTACCCTCTGAAACCGACGAAGATGGGCAACAGGGGCTAGCTCAGGTGGCAATTTTTAAGGAAAAAAATAAAAGGAAGTGCGTGGAGACCTGGGGAAAAAGCAACACGGAGAAATCTACCCTCTAGAACTGAGAAAGAAGCGCAACAGAGGCTAGCTCAGGTGGCAATCTTTAAGCAAAAAAAATAAGATAAAAAAATACAAAGGCGTGGAGACCTGGGGAAAAAGCAACCCTGAAATATCTACCCTCTGAAACTGAGGAAGATGGGCAAGAGAGGCTGGCTTCAGGTGGCAATCTTTAAGCAAAAGAAACACACAAGGGCGTGGGGAGCTGGGGAAAAGGCAACACTGAGAAATCCACCCTCTGAAACGGACGAAGATGGGCAACAGAGGCTAGCTCAGGTGGCAATCGTTAAGCAAAAGAAACACACAAGGGCGTGGAGGCCTGGGGAAAAAGCAACACGGAGAAATCCACCCTCTGAAACTGAGGGACATGGGCAAAAGAAGCTAGCTCAGGTTGCAACCTTTAAGCAGAAAAAAAACACAAGGGCGTGCAGACCTGGCAAAAAAGCAACAGTGAGAAATCTACCCTCTGAAACCGACGAAGATGGACAACAGAGGCTAGCTCAGGTGGCAATTTTTAAGGAAAAATAAAAGGAAGTGCGTGGAGACCTGGGGAAAAAGCAACACGGAGAAATCCACCCTCTGAAACTGAGGAAGATGGGCAAGAGAGGCTACCTCAGGTGGCAATCCTTAAGCAAAAACAAAGCACAAAGGCGTGGAGCCCTGGGGACAAAGCAACCCTGAAATATCTACCCTCTGAAACTGAGGAAGATGGGCAAGAGAGGCTGGCTTCAGGTGGCAATCTTTAAGCAAAAGAAACACACAAGGGCGTGGGGAGCTGGGGAAAAGGCAACACTGAGAAATCCACCCTCTGAAACGGACGAAGATGGGCAACAGAGGCTAGCTCAGGTGGCAATCGTTAAGCAAAAGAAACACACAAGGGCGTGGAGGCCTGGGGAAAAAGCAACACGGAGAAATCCACCCTCTGAAACTGAGGGACATGGGCAAAAGAAGCTAGCTCAGGTTGCAACCTTTAAGCAGAAAAAAAACACAAGGGCGTGCAGACCTGGCAAAAAAGCAACAGTGAGAAATCTACCCTCTGAAACCGACGAAGATGGACAACAGAGGCTAGCTCAGGTGGCAATTTTTAAGGAAAAATAAAAGGAAGTGCGTGGAGACCTGGGGAAAAAGCAACACGGAGAAATCCACCCTCTGAAACTGAGGAAGATGGGCAAGAGAGGCTACCTCAGGTGGCAATCCTTAAGCAAAAACAAAGCACAAAGGCGTGGAGCCCTGGGGACAAAGCAACCCTGAAATATCTACCCTCTGAAACTGAGGAACATGGGCAAGAGAGGCTAGCTCAGGTGGCAATCGTTAATCAAAAACAAAACACAAAGGCGTGGAGACCTGGGGAAAAAGCAACCCTGAAATATCTACCCTCTGAAACTGAGGAAGATGGGCAAGAGAGGCTGGCTTCAGGTGGCAATCTTTAAGCAAAAGAAACACACAAGGGCGTGGGGAGCTGGGGAAAAGGCAACACTGAGAAATCCACCCTCTGAAACGGACGAAGATGGGCAACAGAGGCTAGCTCAGGTGGCAATCGTTAAGCAAAAACAAAACCCAAAGGCGTGGAGACCTGGGGAAAAAGCAACCCTGAAATATCTACCCTCTGAAACTGAGGAACATGGGCAAGAGAGGCTGGCTTCAGGTGGCAATCTTTAAGCAAAAGAAACACACAAGGGCGTGGGGAGCTGGGGAAAAGGCAACACTGAGAAATCCACCCTCTGAAACGGACGAAGATGGGCAACAGAGGCTAGCTCAGGTGGCAATCGTTAAGCAAAAGAAACACACAAGGGCGTGGAGGCCTGGGGAAAAAGCAACACGGAGAAATCCACCCTCTGAAACTGAGGAACATGGGCAAAAGAAGCTAGCTCAGGTTGCAACCTTTAAGCAGAAAAAAAACACAAGGGCGTGCAGACCTGGCAAAAAAGCAACAGTGAGAAATCTACCCTCTGAAACCGACGAAGATGGACCACAGAGGCTAGCTCAGGTGGCAATTTTTAAGGAAAAATAAAAGGAAGTGCGTGGAGACCTGGGGAAAAAGCAACACGGAGAAATCTACCCTCTAGAACTGAGAAAGAAGCGCAACAGAGGCTAGCTCAGGTGGCAATCTTTAAGCAAAAAAAATAAAATAAAAAAATACAATGGCGAGGAGACCCGGTCAAAAAGCAACCCTGAAAAAGGTACCCTCTGAAACTGAGGAAGCAGGGCAACAGTGCCTAGCTCAGGTGACAATCTTTAAGCAAAAGAAACACACAAGGGCGTGGGGAGCTGGCGAAAAGGTAACACTGAGAAATCCACCCTCTGAAACGGACGAAGATGGGCAACAGAGGCTAGCTCAGGTGGCAATCTTTAAGCAAAAGAAACACACAAGGGCGTGGAGACCTGGGGAAAAAGCAACACGGAGAAATCCACCCTCTGAAACTGAGGAAGATGGGCAAGAGAGGCTACCTCAGGTGGCAATCCTTAAGCAAAAACAAAGCACAAAGGCGTGGAGCCCTGGGGACAAAGAAACCCTGAAATATCTACCCTCTGAAACTGAGGAAGATGGGCAAGAGAGGCTAGCTCAGGTGGCACTCGTTAAGCAAAAACAAAACACAAAGGCGTGGAGACCTGGGGAAAAAGCAACCCTGAAATATCTACCCTCTGAAACTGAGGAAGATGGGCAAGAGAGGCTGGCTTCAGGTGGCAATCTTTAAGCAAAAGAAACACACAAGGGCGTGGGGAGCTGGGGAAAAGGCAACACTGAGAAATCCACCCTCTGAAACGGACGAAGATGGGCAAGAGAGGCTAGCTCAGGTGGCAATCGTTAAGCAAAAACAAAACCCAAAGGCGTGGAGACCTGGGGAAAAAGCAACCCTGAAATATCTACCCTCTGAAACTGAGGAAGATGGGCAAGAGAGGCTGGCTTCAGGTGGCAATCTTTAAGCAAAAGAAACACACAAGGGCGTGGGGAGCTGGGGAAAAGGCAACACTGAGAAATCCACCCTCTGAAACGGACGAAGATGGGCAACAGAGGCTAGCTCAGGTGGCAATCGTTAAGCAAAAGAAACACACAAGGGCGTGGAGGCCTGGGCAAAAAGCAACACGGAGAAATCCACCCTCTGAAACTGAGGAACATGGGCAAAGGAAGCTAGCTCAGGTTGCAACCTTTAAGCAGAAAAAAAACACAAGGGCGTGCAGACCTGGCAAAAAGGCAACAGTGAGAAATCTACCCTCTGATACCGACGAAGATGGACAACAGAGGCTAGCTCAGGTGGCAATTTTTAAGGAAAAATAAAAGGAAGTGCGTGGAGACCTGGGGAAAAAGCAACACGGAGAAATCTACCCTCTGAAACCGACGAAGATGGACCACAGAGGCTAGCTCAGGTGGCAATTTTTAAGGAAAAATAAAAGGAAGTGCGTGGAGACCTGGGGAAAAAGCAACACGGAGAAATCTACCCTCTAGAACTGAGAAAGAAGCGCAACAGAGGCTAGCTCAGGTGGCAATCTTTAAGCAAAAAAAATAAAATAAAAAAATACAATGGCGAGGAGACCCGGTGAAAAAGCAACCCTGAAAAAGGTACCCTCTGAAACTGAGGAAGCAGGGCAACAGTGCCTAGCTCAGGTGACAATCTTTAAGCAAAAGAAACACACAAGGGCGTGGGGAGCTGGCGAAAAGGCAACACTGAGAAATCCACCCTCTGAAACGGACGAAGATGGGCAACAGAGGCTAGCTCAGGTGGCAATCGTTAAGCAAAAGAAACACACAAGGGCGTGGAGACCTGGGGAAAAAGCAACACGGAGAAATCCACCCTCTGAAACTGAGGAAGATGGGCAAGAGAGGCTACCTCAGGTGGCAATCCTTAAGCAAAAACAAAGCACAAAGGCGTGGAGCCCTGGGGACAAAGCAACCCTGAAATATCTACCCTCTGAAACTGAGGAACATGGGCAAGAGAGGCTAGCTCAGGTGGCAATCGTTAAGCAAAAACAAAACACAAAGGCGTGGAGACCTGGGGAAAAAGCAACCCTGAAATATCTACCCTCTGAAACTGAGGAAGATGGGCAAGAGAGGCTGGCTTCAGGTGGCAATCTTTAAGCAAAAGAAACACACAAGGGCGTGGAGGCCTGGGGAAAAAGCAACACGGAGAAATCCACCCTCTGAAACTGAGGGACATGGGCAAAAGAAGCTAGCTCAGGTTGCAACCTTTAAGCAGAAAAAAAACACATGGGCGTGCAGACCTGGCAAAAAAGCAACAGTGAGAAATCTACCCTCTGAAACCGACGAAGATGGACAACAGAGGCTAGCTCAGGTGGCAATTTTTAAGGAAAAATAAAAGGAAGTGCGTGGAGACCTGGGGAAAAAGCAACACGGAGAAATCTACCCTCTAGAACTGAGAAAGAAGCGCAACAGAGGCTAGCTCAGGTGGCAATCTTTAAGCAAAAAAAATAAGATAAAAAAATACAATGGCGAGGAGACCCGGTGAAAAAGCAACCCTGAAAAAGGTACCCTCTGAAACTGAGGAAGCAGGGCAACAGTGCCTAGCTCAGGTGACAATCTTTAAGCAAAAGAAACACACAAGGGCGTGGGGAGCTGGGGAAAAGGCAACACTGAGAAATCCACCCTCTGAAACGGACGAAGATGGGCAACAGAGGCTAGCTCAGGTGGCAATCGTTAAGCAAAAGAAACACACAAGGGCGTGGAGGCCTGGGGAAAAAGCAACACGGAGAAATCCACCCTCTGAAACTGAGGGACATGGGCAAAAGAAGCTAGCTCAGGTTGCAACCTTTAAGCAGAAAAAAAACACAAGGGCGTGCAGACCTGGCAAAAAAGCAACAGTGAGAAATCTACCCTCTGAAACCGACGAAGATGGACAACAGAGGCTAGCTCAGGTGGCAATTTTTAAGGAAAAATAAAAGGAAGTGCGTGGAGACCTGGGGAAAAAGCAACACGGAGAAATCCACCCTCTGAAACTGAGGAAGATGGGCAAGAGAGGCTACCTCAGGTGGCAATCCTTAAGCAAAAACAAAGCACAAAGGCGTGGAGCCCTGGGGACAAAGCAACCCTGAAATATCTACCCTCTGAAACTGAGGAACATGGGCAAGAGAGGCTAGCTCAGGTGGCAATCGTTAATCAAAAACAAAACACAAAGGCGTGGAGACCTGGGGAAAAAGCAACCCTGAAATATCTACCCTCTGAAACTGAGGAAGATGGGCAAGAGAGGCTGGCTTCAGGTGGCAATCTTTAAGCAAAAGAAACACACAAGGGCGTGGGGAGCTGGGGAAAAGGCAACACTGAGAAATCCACCCTCTGAAACGGACGAAGATGGGCAACAGAGGCTAGCTCAGGTGGCAATCGTTAAGCAAAAACAAAACCCAAAGGCGTGGAGACCTGGGGAAAAAGCAACCCTGAAATATCTACCCTCTGAAACTGAGGAACATGGGCAAGAGAGGCTGGCTTCAGGTGGCAATCTTTAAGCAAAAGAAACACACAAGGGCGTGGGGAGCTGGGGAAAAGGCAACACTGAGAAATCCACCCTCTGAAACGGACGAAGATGGGCAACAGAGGCTAGCTCAGGTGGCAATCGTTAAGCAAAAGAAACACACAAGGGCGTGGAGGCCTGGGGAAAAAGCAACACGGAGAAATCCACCCTCTGAAACTGAGGAACATGGGCAAAAGAAGCTAGCTCAGGTTGCAACCTTTAAGCAGAAAAAAAACACAAGGGCGTGCAGACCTGGCAAAAAAGCAACAGTGAGAAATCTACCCTCTGAAACCGACGAAGATGGACCACAGAGGCTAGCTCAGGTGGCAATTTTTAAGGAAAAATAAAAGGAAGTGCGTGGAGACCTGGGGAAAAAGCAACACGGAGAAATCTACCCTCTAGAACTGAGAAAGAAGCGCAACAGAGGCTAGCTCAGGTGGCAATCTTTAAGCAAAAAAAATAAAATAAAAAAATACAATGGCGAGGAGACCCGGTCAAAAAGCAACCCTGAAAAAGGTACCCTCTGAAACTGAGGAAGCAGGGCAACAGTGCCTAGCTCAGGTGACAATCTTTAAGCAAAAGAAACACACAAGGGCGTGGGGAGCTGGCGAAAAGGTAACACTGAGAAATCCACCCTCTGAAACGGACGAAGATGGGCAACAGAGGCTAGCTCAGGTGGCAATCTTTAAGCAAAAGAAACACACAAGGGCGTGGAGACCTGGGGAAAAAGCAACACGGAGAAATCCACCCTCTGAAACTGAGGAAGATGGGCAAGAGAGGCTACCTCAGGTGGCAATCCTTAAGCAAAAACAAAGCACAAAGGCGTGGAGCCCTGGGGACAAAGAAACCCTGAAATATCTACCCTCTGAAACTGAGGAAGATGGGCAAGAGAGGCTAGCTCAGGTGGCACTCGTTAAGCAAAAACAAAACACAAAGGCGTGGAGACCTGGGGAAAAAGCAACCCTGAAATATCTACCCTCTGAAACTGAGGAAGATGGGCAAGAGAGGCTGGCTTCAGGTGGCAATCTTTAAGCAAAAGAAACACACAAGGGCGTGGGGAGCTGGGGAAAAGGCAACACTGAGAAATCCACCCTCTGAAACGGACGAAGATGGGCAAGAGAGGCTAGCTCAGGTGGCAATCGTTAAGCAAAAACAAAACCCAAAGGCGTGGAGACCTGGGGAAAAAGCAACCCTGAAATATCTACCCTCTGAAACTGAGGAAGATGGGCAAGAGAGGCTGGCTTCAGGTGGCAATCTTTAAGCAAAAGAAACACACAAGGGCGTGGGGAGCTGGGGAAAAGGCAACACTGAGAAATCCACCCTCTGAAACGGACGAAGATGGGCAACAGAGGCTAGCTCAGGTGGCAATCGTTAAGCAAAAGAAACACACAAGGGCGTGGAGGCCTGGGCAAAAAGCAACACGGAGAAATCCACCCTCTGAAACTGAGGAACATGGGCAAAGGAAGCTAGCTCAGGTTGCAACCTTTAAGCAGAAAAAAAACACAAGGGCGTGCAGACCTGGCAAAAAGGCAACAGTGAGAAATCTACCCTCTGATACCGACGAAGATGGACAACAGAGGCTAGCTCAGGTGGCAATTTTTAAGGAAAAATAAAAGGAAGTGCGTGGAGACCTGGGGAAAAAGCAACACGGAGAAATCTACCCTCTGAAACCGACGAAGATGGACCACAGAGGCTAGCTCAGGTGGCAATTTTTAAGGAAAAATAAAAGGAAGTGCGTGGAGACCTGGGGAAAAAGCAACACGGAGAAATCTACCCTCTAGAACTGAGAAAGAAGCGCAACAGAGGCTAGCTCAGGTGGCAATCTTTAAGCAAAAAAAATAAAATAAAAAAATACAATGGCGAGGAGACCCGGTGAAAAAGCAACCCTGAAAAAGGTACCCTCTGAAACTGAGGAAGCAGGGCAACAGTGCCTAGCTCAGGTGACAATCTTTAAGCAAAAGAAACACACAAGGGCGTGGGGAGCTGGCGAAAAGGCAACACTGAGAAATCCACCCTCTGAAACGGACGAAGATGGGCAACAGAGGCTAGCTCAGGTGGCAATCGTTAAGCAAAAGAAACACACAAGGGCGTGGAGACCTGGGGAAAAAGCAACACGGAGAAATCCACCCTCTGAAACTGAGGAAGATGGGCAAGAGAGGCTACCTCAGGTGGCAATCCTTAAGCAAAAACAAAGCACAAAGGCGTGGAGCCCTGGGGACAAAGCAACCCTGAAATATCTACCCTCTGAAACTGAGGAACATGGGCAAGAGAGGCTAGCTCAGGTGGCAATCGTTAAGCAAAAACAAAACACAAAGGCGTGGAGACCTGGGGAAAAAGCAACCCTGAAATATCTACCCTCTGAAACTGAGGAAGATGGGCAAGAGAGGCTGGCTTCAGGTGGCAATCTTTAAGCAAAAGAAACACACAAGGGCGTGGAGGCCTGGGGAAAAAGCAACACGGAGAAATCCACCCTCTGAAACTGAGGGACATGGGCAAAAGAAGCTAGCTCAGGTTGCAACCTTTAAGCAGAAAAAAAACACATGGGCGTGCAGACCTGGCAAAAAAGCAACAGTGAGAAATCTACCCTCTGAAACCGACGAAGATGGACAACAGAGGCTAGCTCAGGTGGCAATTTTTAAGGAAAAATAAAAGGAAGTGCGTGGAGACCTGGGGAAAAAGCAACACGGAGAAATCTACCCTCTAGAACTGAGAAAGAAGCGCAACAGAGGCTAGCTCAGGTGGCAATCTTTAAGCAAAAAAAATAAGATAAAAAAATACAATGGCGAGGAGACCCGGTGAAAAAGCAACCCTGAAAAAGGTACCCTCTGAAACTGAGGAAGCAGGGCAACAGTGCCTAGCTCAGGTGACAATCTTTAAGCAAAAGAAACACACAAGGGCGTGGGGAGCTGGGGAAAAGGCAACACTGAGAAATCCACCCTCTGAAACGGACGAAGATGGGCAACAGAGGCTAGCTCAGGTGGCAATCGTTAAGCAAAAGAAACACACAAGGGCGTGGAGGCCTGGGGAAAAAGCAACACGGAGAAATCCACCCTCTGAAACTGAGGGACATGGGCAAAAGAAGCTAGCTCAGGTTGCAACCTTTAAGCAGAAAAAAAACACAAGGGCGTGCAGACCTGGCAAAAAAGCAACAGTGAGAAATCTACCCTCTGAAACCGACGAAGATGGACAACAGAGGCTAGCTCAGGTGGCAATTTTTAAGGAAAAATAAAAGGAAGTGCGTGGAGACCTGGGGAAAAAGCAACACGGAGAAATCCACCCTCTGAAACTGAGGAAGATGGGCAAGAGAGGCTACCTCAGGTGGCAATCCTTAAGCAAAAACAAAGCACAAAGGCGTGGAGCCCTGGGGACAAAGCAACCCTGAAATATCTACCCTCTGAAACTGAGGAACATGGGCAAGAGAGGCTAGCTCAGGTGGCAATCGTTAATCAAAAACAAAACACAAAGGCGTGGAGACCTGGGGAAAAAGCAACCCTGAAATATCTACCCTCTGAAACTGAGGAAGATGGGCAAGAGAGGCTGGCTTCAGGTGGCAATCTTTAAGCAAAAGAAACACACAAGGGCGTGGGGAGCTGGGGAAAAGGCAACACTGAGAAATCCACCCTCTGAAACGGACGAAGATGGGCAACAGAGGCTAGCTCAGGTGGCAATCGTTAAGCAAAAGAAACACACAAGGGCGTGGAGGCCTGGGGAAAAAGCAACACGGAGAAATCCACCCTCTGAAACTGAGGGACATGGGCAAAAGAAGCTAGCTCAGGTTGCAACCTTTAAGCAGAAAAAAAACACAAGGGCGTGCAGACCTGGCAAAAAAGCAACAGTGAGAAATCTACCCTCTGAAACCGACGAAGATGGACAACAGAGGCTAGCTCAGGTGGCAATTTTTAAGGAAAAATAAAAGGAAGTGCGTGGAGACCTGGGGAAAAAGCAACACGGAGAAATCCACCCTCTGAAACTGAGGAAGATGGGCAAGAGAGGCTACCTCAGGTGGCAATCCTTAAGCAAAAACAAAGCACAAAGGCGTGGAGCCCTGGGGACAAAGCAACCCTGAAATATCTACCCTCTGAAACTGAGGAACATGGGCAAGAGAGGCTAGCTCAGGTGGCAATCGTTAATCAAAAACAAAACACAAAGGCGTGGAGACCTGGGGAAAAAGCAACCCTGAAATATCTACCCTCTGAAACTGAGGAAGATGGGCAAGAGAGGCTGGCTTCAGGTGGCAATCTTTAAGCAAAAGAAACACACAAGGGCGTGGGGAGCTGGGGAAAAGGCAACACTGAGAAATCCACCCTCTGAAACGGACGAAGATGGGCAAGAGAGGCTAGCTCAGGTGGCAATCGTTAAGCAAAAACAAAACCCAAAGGCGTGGAGACCTGGGGAAAAAGCAACCCTGAAATATCTAGCCTCTGAAACTGAGGAAGATGGGCAAGAGAGGCTGGCTTCAGGTGGCAATCTTTAAGCAAAAGAAACACACAAGGGCGTGGGGAGCTGGGGAAAAGGCAACACTGAGAAATCCACCCTCTGAAACGGACGAAGATGGGCAACAGAGGCTAGCTCAGGTGGCAATCGTTAAGCAAAAGAAACACACAAGGGCGTGGAGGCCTGGGGAAAAAGCAACACGGAGAAATCCACCCTCTGAAACTGAGGGACATGGGCAAAAGAAGCTAGCTCAGGTTGCAACCTTTAAGCAGAAAAAAAACACAAGGGCGTGCAGACCTGGCAAAAAAGCCACAGTGAGAAATCTACCCTCTGAAACCGACGAAGATGGACAACAGAGGCTAGCTCAGGTGGCAATTTTTAAGGAAAAATAAAAGGAAGTGCGTGGAGACCTGGGGAAAAAGCAACACGGAGAAATCTACCCTCTAGAACTGAGAAAGAAGCGCAACAGAGGCTAGCTCAGGTGGCAATCTTTAAGCAAAAAAAATAAGATAAAAAAATACAATGGCGAGGAGACACGGTGAAAAAGCAACCCTGAAAAAGGTACCCTCTGAAACTGAGGAAGCAGGGCAACAGTGCCTAGCTCAGGTGACAATCTTTAAGCAAAAGAAACACACAAGGGCGTGGGGAGCTGGCGAAAAGGCAACACTGAGAAATCCACCCTCTGAAACGGACGAAGATGGGCAACAGAGGCTAGCTCAGGTGGCAATCTTTAAGCAAAAGAAACACACAAGGGCGTGGAGACCTGGGGAAAAAGCAACACGGAGAAATCCACCCTCTGAAACTGAGGAAGATGGGCAAGAGAGGCTACCTCAGGTGGCAATCCTTAAGCAAAAACAAAGCACAAAGGCGTGGAGCCCTGGGGACAAAGCAACCCTGAAATATCTACCCTCTGAAACTGAGGAAGATGGGCAAGAGAGGCTGGCTTCAGGTGGCAATCTTTAAGCAAAAGAAACACACAAGGGCGTGGGGAGCTGGGGAAAAGGCAACACTGAGAAATCCACCCTCTGAAACGGACGAAGATGGGCAACAGAGGCTAGCTCAGGTGGCAATCGTTAAGCAAAAGAAACACACAAGGGCGTGGAGGCCTGGGGAAAAAGCAACACGGAGAAATCCACCCTCTGAAACTGAGGGACATGGGCAAAAGAAGCTAGCTCAGGTTGCAACCTTTAAGCAGAAAAAAAACACAAGGGCGTGCAGACCTGGCAAAAAAGCCACAGTGAGAAATCTACCCTCTGAAACCGACGAAGATGGACAACAGAGGCTAGCTCAGGTGGCAATTTTTAAGGAAAAATAAAAGGAAGTGCGTGGAGACCTGGGGAAAAAGCAACACGGAGAAATCTACCCTCTAGAACTGAGAAAGAAGCGCAACAGAGGCTAGCTCAGGTGGCAATCTTTAAGCAAAAAAAATAAGATAAAAAAATACAATGGCGAGGAGACCCGGTGAAAAAGCAACCCTGAAAAAGGTACCCTCTGAAACTGAGGAAGCAGGGCAACAGTGCCTAGCTCAGGTGACAATCTTTAAGCAAAAGAAACACACAAGGGCGTGGGGAGCTGGCGAAAAGGCAACACTGAGAAATCCACCCTCTGAAACGGACGAAGATGGGCAACAGAGGCTAGCTCAGGTGGCAATCTTTAAGCAAAAGAAACACACAAGGGCGTGGAGACCTGGGGAAAAAGCAACACGGAGAAATCCACCCTCTGAAACTGAGGAAGATGGGCAAGAGAGGCTACCTCAGGTGGCAATCCTTAAGCAAAAACAAAGCACAAAGGCGTGGAGCCCTGGGGACAAAGCAACCCTGAAATATCTACCCTCTGAAACTGAGGAACATGGGCAAGAGAGGCTAGCTCAGGTGGCAATCGTTAAGCAAAAACAAAACACAAAGGCGTGGAGACCTGGGGAAAAAGCAACCCTGAAATATCTACCCTCTGAAACTGAGGAAGATGGGCAAGAGAGGCTGGCTTCAGGTGGCAATCTTTAAGCAAAAGAAACACACAAGGGCGTGGAGGCCTGGGGAAAAAGCAACACGGAGAAATCCACCCTCTGAAACTGAGGGACATGGGCAAAAGAAGCTAGCTCAGGTTGCAACCTTTAAGCAGAAAAAAAACACAAGGGCGTGCAGACCTGGCAAAAAAGCAACAGTGAGAAATCTACCCTCTGAAACCGACGAAGATGGACAACAGAGGCTAGCTCAGGTGGCAATTTTTAAGGAAAAATAAAAGGAAGTGCGTGGAGACCTGGGGAAAAAGCAACACGGAGAAATCTACCCTCTAGAACTGAGAAAGAAGCGCAACAGAGGCTAGCTCAGGTGGCAATCTTTAAGCAAAAAAAATAAGATAAAAAAATACAATGGCGAGGAGACCCGGTGAAAAAGCAACCCTGAAAAAGGTACCCTCTGAAACTGAGGAAGCAGGGCAACAGTGCCTAGCTCAGGTGACAATCTTTAAGCAAAAGAAACACACAAGGGCGTGGGGAGCTGGCGAAAAGGCAACACGGAGAAATCCACCCTCTGAAACGGAGGAAGATGGGCAAGAGAGGCTACCTCAGGTGGCAATCCTTAAGCAAAAACAAAGCACAAAGGCGTGGAGCCCTGGGGACAAAGCAACCCTGAAATATCTACCCTCTGAAACTCAGGAAGATGGGCAAGAGAGGCTACCTCAGGTGGCAATCGTTAAGCAAAAACAAAACCCAAAGGCGTGGAGACCTGGGGAAAAAGCAACCCTGAAATATCTACCCTCTGAAACTGAGGAAGATGGGCAAGAGAGGCTGTCTTCAGGTGGCAATCTTTAAGCAAAAGAAACACACAAGGGCGTGGGGAGCTGGGGAAAAGGCAACACTGAGAAATCCACCCTCTGAAACGGACGAAGATGGGCAACAGAGGCTAGCTCAGGTGGCAATCGTTAAGCAAAAGAAACACACAAGGGCGTGGAGGCCTGGGGAAAAAGCAACACGGAGAAATCCACCCTCTGAAACTGAGGGACATGGGCAAAAGAAGCTAGCTCAGGTTGCAACCTTTAAGCAGAAAAAAAACACAAGGGCGTGCAGACCTGGCAAAAAAGCCACAGTGAGAAATCTACCCTCTGAAACCGACGAAGATGGACAACAGAGGCTAGCTCAGGTGGCAATTTTTAAGGAAAAATAAAAGGAAGTGCGTGGAGACCTGGGGAAAAAGCAACACGGAGAAATCTACCCTCTAGAACTGAGAAAGAAGCGCAACAGAGGCTAGCTCAGGTGGCAATCTTTAAGCAAAAAAAATAAGATAAAAAAATACAATGGCGAGGAGACACGGTGAAAAAGCAACCCTGAAAAAGGTACCCTCTGAAACTGAGGAAGCAGGGCAACAGTGCCTAGCTCAGGTGACAATCTTTAAGCAAAAGAAACACACAAGGGCGTGGGGAGCTGGCGAAAAGGCAACACTGAGAAATCCACCCTCTGAAACGGACGAAGATGGGCAACAGAGGCTAGCTCAGGTGGCAATCTTTAAGCAAAAGAAACACACAAGGGCGTGGAGACCTGGGGAAAAAGCAACACGGAGAAATCCACCCTCTGAAACTGAGGAAGATGGGCAAGAGAGGCTACCTCAGGTGGCAATCCTTAAGCAAAAACAAAGCACAAAGGCGTGGAGCCCTGGGGACAAAGCAACCCTGAAATATCTACCCTCTGAAACTGAGGAAGATGGGCAAGAGAGGCTGTCTTCAGGTGGCAATCTTTAAGCAAAAGAAACACACAAGGGCGTGGGGAGCTGGGGAAAAGGCAACACTGAGAAATCCACCCTCTGAAACGGACGAAGATGGGCAACAGAGGCTAGCTCAGGTGGCAATCGTTAAGCAAAAGAAACACACAAGGGCGTGGAGGCCTGGGGAAAAAGCAACACGGAGAAATCCACCCTCTGAAACTGAGGGACATGGGCAAAAGAAGCTAGCTCAGGTTGCAACCTTTAAGCAGAAAAAAAACACAAGGGCGTGCAGACCTGGCAAAAAAGCCACAGTGAGAAATCTACCCTCTGAAACCGACGAAGATGGACAACAGAGGCTAGCTCAGGTGGCAATTTTTAAGGAAAAATAAAAGGAAGTGCGTGGAGACCTGGGGAAAAAGCAACACGGAGAAATCTACCCTCTAGAACTGAGAAAGAAGCGCAACAGAGGCTAGCTCAGGTGGCAATCTTTAAGCAAAAAAAATAAGATAAAAAAATACAATGGCGAGGAGACCCGGTCAAAAAGCAACCCTGAAAAAGGTACCCTCTGAAACTGAGGAAGCAGGGCAACAGTGCCTAGCTCAGGTGACAATCTTTAAGCAAAAGAAACACACAAGGGCGTGGGGAGCTGGCGAAAAGGCAACACTGAGAAATCCACCCTCTGAAACGGACGAAGATGGGCAACAGAGGCTAGCTCAGGTGGCAATCTTTAAGCAAAAGAAACACACAAGGGCGTGGAGACCTGGGGAAAAAGCAACACGGAGAAATCCACCCTCTGAAACTGAGGAAGATGGGCAAGAGAGGCTACCTCAGGTGGCAATCCTTAAGCAAAAACAAAGCACAAAGGCGTGGAGCCCTGGGGACAAAGCAACCCTGAAATATCTACCCTCTGAAACTGAGGAACATGGGCAAGAGAGGCTAGCTCAGGTGGCAATCGTTAAGCAAAAACAAAACACAAAGGCGTGGAGACCTGGGGAAAAAGCAACCCTGAAATATCTACCCTCTGAAACTGAGGAAGATGGGCAAGAGAGGCTGGCTTCAGGTGGCAATCTTTAAGCAAAAGAAACACACAAGGGCGTGGAGGCCTGGGGAAAAAGCAACACGGAGAAATCCACCCTCTGAAACTGAGGGACATGGGCAAAAGAAGCTAGCTCAGGTTGCAACCTTTAAGCAGAAAAAAAACACAAGGGCGTGCAGACCTGGCAAAAAAGCAACAGTGAGAAATCTACCCTCTGAAACCGACGAAGATGGACAACAGAGGCTAGCTCAGGTGGCAATTTTTAAGGAAAAATAAAAGGAAGTGCGTGGAGACCTGGGGAAAAAGCAACACGGAGAAATCTACCCTCTAGAACTGAGAAAGAAGCGCAACAGAGGCTAGCTCAGGTGGCAATCTTTAAGCAAAAAAAATAAGATAAAAAAATACAATGGCGAGGAGACCCGGTCAAAAAGCAACCCTGAAAAAGGTACCCTCTGAAACTGAGGAAGCAGGGCAACAGTGCCTAGCTCAGGTGACAATCTTTAAGCAAAAGAAACACACAAGGGCGTGGGGAGCTGGCGAAAAGGCAACACTGAGAAATCCACCCTCTGAAACGGACGAAGATGGGCAACAGAGGCTAGCTCAGGTGGCAATCCTTAAGCAAAAACAAAGCACAAAGGCGTGGAGCCCTGGGGACAAAGCAACCCTGAAATATCTACCCTCTGAAACTCAGGAAGATGGGCAAGAGAGGCTACCTCAGGTGGCAATCGTTAAGCAAAAACAAAACCCAAAGGCGTGGAGACCTGGGGAAAAAGCAACCCTGAAATATCTACCCTCTGAAACTGAGGAAGATGGGCAAGAGAGGCTGTCTTCAGGTGGCAATCTTTAAGCAAAAGAAACACACAAGGGCGTGGGGAGCTGGGGAAAAGGCAACACTGAGAAATCCACCCTCTGAAACGGACGAAGATGGGCAACAGAGGCTAGCTCAGGTGGCAATCGTTAAGCAAAAGAAACACACAAGGGCGTGGAGGCCTGGGGAAAAAGCAACACGGAGAAATCCACCCTCTGAAACTGAGGGACATGGGCAAAAGAAGCTAGCTCAGGTTGCAACCTTTAAGCAGAAAAAAAACACAAGGGCGTGCAGACCTGGCAAAAAAGCCACAGTGAGAAATCTACCCTCTGAAACCGACGAAGATGGACAACAGAGGCTAGCTCAGGTGGCAATTTTTAAGGAAAAATAAAAGGAAGTGCGTGGAGACCTGGGGAAAAAGCAACACGGAGAAATCTACCCTCTAGAACTGAGAAAGAAGCGCAACAGAGGCTAGCTCAGGTGGCAATCTTTAAGCAAAAAAAATAAGATAAAAAAATACAATGGCGAGGAGACACGGTGAAAAAGCAACCCTGAAAAAGGTACCCTCTGAAACTGAGGAAGCAGGGCAACAGTGCCTAGCTCAGGTGACAATCTTTAAGCAAAAGAAACACACAAGGGCGTGGGGAGCTGGCGAAAAGGCAACACTGAGAAATCCACCCTCTGAAACGGACGAAGATGGGCAACAGAGGCTAGCTCAGGTGGCAATCTTTAAGCAAAAGAAACACACAAGGGCGTGGAGACCTGGGGAAAAAGCAACACGGAGAAATCCACCCTCTGAAACTGAGGAAGATGGGCAAGAGAGGCTACCTCAGGTGGCAATCCTTAAGCAAAAACAAAGCACAAAGGCGTGGAGCCCTGGGGACAAAGCAACCCTGAAATATCTACCCTCTGAAACTGAGGAAGATGGGCAAGAGAGGCTGTCTTCAGGTGGCAATCTTTAAGCAAAAGAAACACACAAGGGCGTGGGGAGCTGGGGAAAAGGCAACACTGAGAAATCCACCCTCTGAAACGGACGAAGATGGGCAACAGAGGCTAGCTCAGGTGGCAATCGTTAAGCAAAAGAAACACACAAGGGCGTGGAGGCCTGGGGAAAAAGCAACACGGAGAAATCCACCCTCTGAAACTGAGGGACATGGGCAAAAGAAGCTAGCTCAGGTTGCAACCTTTAAGCAGAAAAAAAACACAAGGGCGTGCAGACCTGGCAAAAAAGCCACAGTGAGAAATCTACCCTCTGAAACCGACGAAGATGGACAACAGAGGCTAGCTCAGGTGGCAATTTTTAAGGAAAAATAAAAGGAAGTGCGTGGAGACCTGGGGAAAAAGCAACACGGAGAAATCTACCCTCTAGAACTGAGAAAGAAGCGCAACAGAGGCTAGCTCAGGTGGCAATCTTTAAGCAAAAAAAATAAGATAAAAAAATACAATGGCGAGGAGACCCGGTCAAAAAGCAACCCTGAAAAAGGTACCCTCTGAAACTGAGGAAGCAGGGCAACAGTGCCTAGCTCAGGTGACAATCTTTAAGCAAAAGAAACACACAAGGGCGTGGGGAGCTGGCGAAAAGGCAACACTGAGAAATCCACCCTCTGAAACGGACGAAGATGGGCAACAGAGGCTAGCTCAGGTGGCAATCTTTAAGCAAAAGAAACACACAAGGGCGTGGAGACCTGGGGAAAAAGCAACACGGAGAAATCCACCCTCTGAAACTGAGGAAGATGGGCAAGAGAGGCTACCTCAGGTGGCAATCCTTAAGCAAAAACAAAGCACAAAGGCGTGGAGCCCTGGGGACAAAGCAACCCTGAAATATCTACCCTCTGAAACTGAGGAACATGGGCAAGAGAGGCTAGCTCAGGTGGCAATCGTTAAGCAAAAACAAAACACAAAGGCCTGGAGACCTGGGGAAAAAGCAACCCTGAAATATCTACCCTCTGAAACTGAGGAAGATGGGCAAGAGAGGCTGGCTTCAGGTGGCAATCTTTAAGCAAAAGAAACACACAAGGGCGTGGAGGCCTGGGGAAAAAGCAACACGGAGAAATCCACCCTCTGAAACTGAGGGACATGGGCAAAAGAAGCTAGCTCAGGTTGCAACCTTTAAGCAGAAAAAAAACACAAGGGCGTGCAGACCTGGCAAAAAAGCAACAGTGAGAAATCTACCCTCTGAAACCGACGAAGATGGACAACAGAGGCTAGCTCAGGTGGCAATTTTTAAGGAAAAATAAAAGGAAGTGCGTGGAGACCTGGGGAAAAAGCAACACGGAGAAATCTACCCTCTAGAACTGAGAAAGAAGCGCAACAGAGGCTAGCTCAGGTGGCAATCTTTAAGCAAAAAAAATAAGATAAAAAAATACAATGGCGAGGAGACCCGGTGAAAAAGCAACCCTGAAAAAGGTACCCTCTGAAACTGAGGAAGCAGGGCAACAGTGCCTAGCTCAGGTGACAATCTTTAAGCAAAAGAAACACACAAGGGCGTGGGGAGCTGGCGAAAAGGCAACACTGAGAAATCCACCCTCTGAAACGGACGAAGATGGGCAACAGAGGCTAGCTCAGGTGGCAATCTTTAAGCAAAAGAAACACACAAGGGCGTGGAGACCTGGGGAAAAAGCAACACGGAGAAATCCACCCTCTGAAACTGAGGAAGATGGGCAAGAGAGGCTACCTCAGGTGGCAATCCTTAAGCAAAAACAAAGCACAAAGGCTTGGAGCCCTGGGGACAAAGCAACCCTGAAATATCTACCCTCTGAAACTCAGGAAGATGGGCAAGAGAGGCTACCTCAGGTGGCAATCGTTAAGCAAAAACAAAACCCAAAGGCGTGGAGACCTGGGGAAAAAGCAACCCTGAAATATCTACCCTCTGAAACTGAGGAAGATGGGCAAGAGAGGCTGGCTTCAGGTGGCAATCTTTAAGCAAAAGAAACACACAAGGGCGTGGGGAGCTGGGGAAAAGGCAACACTGAGAAATCCACCCTCTGAAACGGACGAAGATGGGCAACAGAGGCTAGCTCAGGTGGCAATCGTTAAGCAAAAGAAACACACAAGGGCGTGGAGGCCTGGGGAAAAAGCAACACGGAGAAATCCACCCTCTGAAACTGAGGGACATGGGCAAAAGAAGCTAGCTCAGGTTGCAACCTTTAAGCAGAAAAAAAACACAAGGGCGTGCAGACCTGGCAAAAAAGCCACAGTGAGAAATCTACCCTCTGAAACCGACGAAGATGGACAACAGAGGCTAGCTCAGGTGGCAATTTTTAAGGAAAAATAAAAGGAAGTGCGTGGAGACCTGGGGAAAAAGCAACACGGAGAAATCTACCCTCTAGAACTGAGAAAGAAGCGCAACAGAGGCTAGCTCAGGTGGCAATCTTTAAGCAAAAAAAATAAGATAAAAAAATACAATGGCGAGGAGACCCGGTGGAAAAGCAACCCTGAAAAAGGTACCCTCTGAAACTGAGGAAGCAGGGCAACAGTGCCTAGCTCAGGTGACAATCTTTAAGCAAAAGAAACACACAAGGGCGTGGGGAGCTGGCGAAAAGGCAACACTGAGAAATCCACCCTCTGAAACGGACGAAGATGGGCAACAGAGGCTAGCTCAGGTGGCAATCTTTAAGCAAAAGAAACACAGAAGGGCGTGGAGACATGGGGAAAAAGCAACACGGAGAAATCCACCCTCTGAAACTGAGGAAGATGGGCAAGAGAGGCTACCTCAGGTGGCAATCCTTAAGCAAAAACAAAGCACAAAGGCGTGGAGCCCTGGGGACAAAGCAACCCTGAAATATCTACCCTCTGAAACTGAGGAACATGGGCAAGAGAGGCTAGCTCAGGTGGCAATCGTTAAGCAAAAACAAAACACAAAGGCGTGGAGACCTGGGGAAAAAGCAACCCTGAAATATCTACCCTCTGAAACTGAGGAAGATGGGCAAGAGAGGCTGGCTTCAGGTGGCAATCTTTAAGCAAAAGAAACACACAAGGGCGTGGAGGCCTGGGGAAAAAGCAACACGGAGAAATCCACCCTCTGAAACTGAGGGACATGGGCAAAAGAAGCTAGCTCAGGTTGCAACCTTTAAGCAGAAAAAAAACACAAGGGCGTGCAGACCTGGCAAAAAAGCCACAGTGAGAAATCTACCCTCTGAAACCGACGAAGATGGACAACAGAGGCTAGCTCAGGTGGCAATTTTTAAGGAAAAATAAAAGGAAGTGCGTGGAGACCTGGGGAAAAAGCAACACGGAGAAATCTACCCTCTAGAACTGAGAAAGAAGCGCAACAGAGGCTAGCTCAGGTGGCAATCTTTAAGCAAAAAAAATAAAATAAAAAAATACAATGGCGAGGAGACCCGGTGAAAAAGCAACCCTGAAAAAGGTACCCTCTGAAACTGAGGAAGCAGGGCAACAGTGCCTAGCTCAGGTGACAATCTTTAAGCAAAAGAAACACACAAGGGCGTGGGGAGCTGGCGAAAAGGCAACACTGAGAAATCCACCCTCTGAAACGGACGAAGATGGGCAACAGAGGCTAGCTCAGGTGGCAATCGTTAAGCAAAAGAAACACACAAGGGCGTGGAGACCTGGGGAAAAAGCAACACGGAGAAATCCACCCTCTGAAACTGAGGAAGATGGGCAAGAGAGGCTACCTCAGGTGGCAATCCTTAAGCAAAAACAAAGCACAAAGGCGTGGAGCCCTGGGGACAAAGCAACCCTGAAATATCTACCCTCTGAAACTGAGGAACATGGGCAAGAGAGGCTAGCTCAGGTGGCAATCGTTAAGCAAAAACAAAACACAAAGGCGTGGAGACCTGGGGAAAAAGCAACCCTGAAATATCTACCCTCTGAAACTGAGGAAGATGGGCAAGAGAGGCTGGCTTCAGGTGGCAATCTTTAAGCAAAAGAAACACACAAGGGCGTGGAGGCCTGGGGAAAAAGCAACACGGAGAAATCCACCCTCTGAAACTGAGGGACATGGGCAAAAGAAGCTAGCTCAGGTTGCAACCTTTAAGCAGAAAAAAAACACATGGGCGTGCAGACCTGGCAAAAAAGCAACAGTGAGAAATCTACCCTCTGAAACCGACGAAGATGGACAACAGAGGCTAGCTCAGGTGGCAATTTTTAAGGAAAAATAAAAGGAAGTGCGTGGAGACCTGGGGAAAAAGCAACACGGAGAAATCTACCCTCTAGAACTGAGAAAGAAGCGCAACAGAGGCTAGCTCAGGTGGCAATCTTTAAGCAAAAAAAATAAGATAAAAAAATACAATGGCGAGGAGACCCGGTGAAAAAGCAACCCTGAAAAAGGTACCCTCTGAAACTGAGGAAGCAGGGCAACAGTGCCTAGCTCAGGTGACAATCTTTAAGCAAAAGAAACACACAAGGGCGTGGGGAGCTGGCGAAAAGGCAACACTGAGAAATCCACCCTCTGAAACGGACGAAGATGGGCAACAGAGGCTAGCTCAGGTGGCAATCTTTAAGCAAAAGAAACACACAAGGGCGTGGAGACCTGGGGAAAAAGCAACACGGAGAAATCCACCCTCTGAAACTGAGGAAGATGGGCAAGAGAGGCTACCTCAGGTGGCAATCCTTAAGCAAAAACAAAGCACAAAGGCGTGGAGCCCTGGGGACAAAGCAACCCTGAAATATCTACCCTCTGAAACTGAGGAACATGGGCAAGAGAGGCTAGCTCAGGTGGCAATCGTTAAGCAAAAGAAACACACAAGGGCGTGGAGACCTGGGGAAAAGGCAACACTGAGAAATCCACCCTCTGAAACGGACGAAGATGGGCAACAGAGGCTAGCTCAGGTGGCAATCGTTAAGCAAAAACAAAACCCAAAGGCGTGGAGACCTGGGGAAAAAGCAACCCTGAAATATCTACCCTCTGAAACTGAGGAAGATGGGCAAGAGAGGCTGGCTTCAGGTGGCAATCGTTAAGCAAAAGAAACACACAAGGGCGTGGAGACCTGGGGAAAAAGCAACATTCAGAAATCCACCCTCTGAAACTGAGGAAGATGGGCAACAGAGGCTACCTCAGGTGGCAATCGTTAAGCCAAAGAAACACACAAGGGTGTGGAGACCTGGGGAAAAAGCAACACGGAGAAATCCACCCTCTGAAACTGACGAACATGGGCAAAAGAAGCTAGCTCAGGTTGCAACCTTTAAGCAGAAAAAAAACACATGGGCGTGCAGACCTGGCAAAAAAGCAACAGTGAGAAATCTACCCTCTGAAACCGACGAAGATGGACAACAGAGGCTAGCTCAGGTGGCAATTTTTAAGGAAAAATAAAAGGAAGTGCGTGGAGACCTGGGGAAAAAGCAACACGGAGAAATCTACCCTCTAGAACTGAGAAAGAAGCGCAACAGAGGCTAGCTCAGGTGGCAATCTTTAAGCAAAAAAAATAAGATAAAAAAATACAATGGCGAGGAGACCCGGTGAAAAAGCAACCCTGAAAAAGGTACCCTCTGAAACTGAGGAAGCAGGGCAACAGTGCCTAGCTCAGGTGACAATCTTTAAGCAAAAGAAACACACAAGGGCGTGGGGAGCTGGCGAAAAGGCAACACTGAGAAATCCACCCTCTGAAACGGACGAAGATGGGCAACAGAGGCTACCTCAGGTGGCAATCGTTAAGCCAAAGAAACACACAAGGGTGTGGAGACCTGGGGAAAAAGCAACACGGAGAAATCCACCCTCTGAAACTGAGGAACATGGGCAAAAGAAGCTAGCTCAGGTTGCAGCCTTCAAGCCGGAAAAAAAAAGACGCAAGGGCGTGGAGAGCTGGCGAAAAAGCAACACTGAGAAATCTACCCTCTGAAACCGAAGAAGATGGGCAACAGAGGCTAGCTCAGGTGGCAATCTTTAAGCAAAAAAAAAAAAATAAAAAAATACAATGGCGAGGAGACCCGGTCAAAAAGCAACCCTGAAAAAGGTACCCTCTGAAACTGAGGAAGCAGCGCAACAGTGCCTAGCTCAGGTGACAATCTTTAAGCAAAAAAAAAAAACAAAAAACAAAAAACAAAAAACAAAACCCACAATGGAGTGGAGACCCGGGGGAAATCAACACTGAAAAATACAAAAAGAATGGAAGACCAATAGACAGAGCAGGCACTTTCACCTGGGGTGGAGGAGGTACGCATGGATGACCGATAAGCGCATGAAAAGATGTGAGCTGTTCCCTGGAAAAGCAAGTGAGAAAATTAGAGGGAGACATTGTGGGGACACATGCGTGAGACTGCCTTCTTCCAAATACCGGAACAGGATCAAACTGCTAGTCAGGTCGCGGAGAAGCCAAGTCAGTCACTCACGCCTCACTGGTGGTGAAGGGAAACGGTATGGCCTCTGTGAAAAAGGGCGTGGCGGGTTCCAAAACTGACACGCCGCGGAAACAACCACCGAAAGTGGCAACCTACATAAGCCTTTGGTGTATCTTGCCTCCTAAGAGCGTCTGTATGTAGCTGGAGCCTTGGGTCGTTAAGGCTTCCACAGTGATCTGTGGTGGGTGGGTGGGGGGGGGGGGCCTTGGGCCTTGGGGGTCTCCGCTGGACCTCCAGGAAGTCAGCTTTTGTGGAGTCCCGTGAGTCCTTCCAGGGAGGGAGGCATCCAACCCGAGGGTGGTCTGGAGGGCACCACTCCCACCACTCCCGGGGGCTGGGGCGGGGGGCGGGGTGGGGGCTGCGGCCACGTTCCTGTTCATTCACACAGAATCCGGGGCATGAATGTTCTTAGCAGCTCTGTTCCACACAGCCCCACACTGGAAACCACACAGACGTCCTGCGAGTCCCATCCCTTGCTCATGTCGCCGGGGCTCCGGAGGAGGGCCACTCTGTAAAAGCGGCCGCCAGATGGCGCCCAACGACCGGCGCGGAGGGGTCAGCGGGAGGGAACCGGGTCACCAGCCAGCGAGAGTGCACAGCCTGAGCCCACCGCCGGGTCAGGTCTCTCTCTGTCTCTGTCTCTGTCTCTGTCTCTGTCTCTCTCTGTCTCTGTCTCTGTCTCTGTCTCTCTCTGTCTCTCTCTCTCTCTCTTTCTCTCTGGGCCCGCTTGGGGCGGCCGGGAGGTCACCACGTGAGGCCCCAGGGTGTCCACCTCGGAGCTCCCAGGCAGCACAGGGCAACCCTGGGCGCAGAAGGAGGTGTTGGAAAATCGGCGGGGAGGGGGGTGGGGTGGGTGGGCTTGCCAGGAAGGGGACAGACTCCCCACGTGACTTCTGGGCCGGGCCGGGCGCGGGGCTGCCGGCTGGCTGACGCGGACAGAGGTGGAAAAGTCCCCGGAGATGCCACGGGGCAGGCCGGGGCTGCCGGCCCCCGCTTCCCGGAGCGGCCCGAGCACTTCCCGGGCTCCCGGGAGGACTTAGAAAATCACGGCGGGGTGGGGGGTGGGGGTCGCTGTCAAACCGAAACCATGCACGTCATCAGAGAAGGACCGTGACGACGGAGGAATTGTCCGCAGTCTGTCAGGAATTGTGTGCAGCCTGTCACTTCCGGCCCAGAGGGTCTCTCTAAGGCAGACGGACAGACAGAGCCCACAAGTCGTAGAGGAAAGGACCGAGCCGCTTGGCCGCGGAAAAGTTTACAACACAAAACAGGTCTCCCTCCGCACGGGGCCACAGCAAAGCCCAAAGACGACACACGGGGGGGAGCATGGGTGCAGATGCACGTGTGGTGATAAGAATATGGATTTCAGCAGGGCTTCCCGTCCTCATCAACAAGCAGAAGCACCCAAATGGTGGGGGTTGGGGGGCAGAGACCTCACAGCCATTCCCTCCACAAATCGAGTTCCCCAGGACATCCTCACAGCGCCGTGCTGTGAGTGTGTGTGGGTGTTTAAAATGGAGTAAATGTGGACGTGGAACTGCTCCGTGAAACCAAAATAACAACAGTCGTAGATCTTCTTTGGTCATTTAGAAAATTCTTTTTTTTTTTTTTTTCCCCAGCGGTGCACGTATTTCCCTTCCAAAAAAGAAGAACGGGAAAGGAGATGTTAAAGGCAAGCAGAGAGAGGAAAACTGTTGCAAAACAAAAGCTGAGCTCCCGTCCGAGGGAGGCCTCCTCCATTGGAGGCCTAGGAAATCATTCTGACAAAATGGAGGATCTCTGTCTTTGGTGTCGATTCCCTCAGAGGTCAAGAGAAACATTTTCCAATGTCTTTATCAGGAGGAGACTAGAAGTTAGAGAAAAGTATCCTTTCGGGAGTGAGAAAAACAAATTCTGATTTTGCATCAGCTTCCCTCCGATCTTGAAACTCATTGACTTGATTCCATTCTGTCGACGGAAATAATCCGGAACCAATCTATCCGTGAAAATCGGGGTGCGTTTATTCTGAGCTAAAATGTGAGGACTGTGGCCCGGGGCCTTTCTTCCCGAAGGAAGAGAGGGTGCCCGGGAAGTGGGGTGTACAGAGTGCTTCTAGACCCCCAGAGAGGACGTTTCACATAGGATCGAAAGGTCCCTTGGATGATAGTCGCGAGACTGCTCTGTCGGCACAGCGATCGACAGACACTGCTGGGTGGCAGGTCTGTTGTCTGGGCCTGGGTGGTCACAGGGGAGCCGGATGGTCAAAGGTGAGCGCAACCATCCGCTCCTAGCCTAAGGAAAGATGCCTCTCCTTAAGGAAAGGCCCGAGCACGGGGAAGCTGCTCCTTTCCCTTAAGGGCATTGGTTCTTGCCGTAGGAAATGTGTAAAGCGGATCTACGATGCGATGCGTGCTCGACGGCCACGTCAGGCCCTTTTCGAAAAACACTGTCAGGCCGAATTAGGCCGACACCCAATGGCTTCCTCATAGACTCCCATAGATCCTATCGCTCGCCATTTCTATCTGTCCACTCGTTCCAATTTTAGGCCACTTGACCACGAACAGGCCTTTTTCTCAGATTATTTTCCCCGTGAAACTTTGATCACCTTTTCACAGACAAAACGATCTTTACTTTTTAGGCCCTCTTGCCTGAAGGCAGCCATCTCACTTTCCTTGAACACAAAGATGTTTCCCATATTCACTTTTAGTGGCTTTTTGTTTTGTTTTGTTTTGTTTTGAGGACGATGAGCCCTGAGCTAACTGCTGCCAATCCTCCTCTTTTTGCCGAGGAAGGCTGGCCCTGAGCTCACCTCCGTGCCCATCTTCCTCTATTTCATATGTGGGACGCCTACCACCACGTGGCTCGCCCAGCGGTGCCACGTGCACCCCCGGGATCCGAACTGGCGAACCCCGGGCCGGCGAAGCGGAACAGGCACACTTAACCAGCGCGCCACCGGGCCGGCCTAGTGGCTTTCATCGCATTTGTTAAGTAGATTTTTTAACCCTCACGAACCTTAATTTTGGTGAAAACTAAGAAGCCAGCAATTAGGAACTGTCCTTCCCATGAGCATTCCGTCGCTTGGCCAATGTCTAAACACTTGGCCACTTTTAGAAACATGGGATTTCATAGGTTTAGCTTTTCCTTCGCTTTATTTGATTTCATCTCACTTTAGTTTTTGGGTGAGGAAGATCGGCCCTCACAGAGCTAACGCCTGTTGCCAATCTTCCGTTTTTGTTTTTTTTTCCCCCCTCCCGATTTTTCTCCCCCAATCCCCCCCATGACATAGTTGTCTATCTTAGTTGAGGGCCCTTCCAGTTGTGGCATGTGGGACGCCGCCTCCACACGGCCCGACGAGCGGTGCCGTGTCCGTGCCGTGCCCGGGATCTGAACCGGCAAAACCCTGGGCCGCCGAAGGGGAGCTTGTGAACTTAACCACTCGGCCACGGGGCCGCCCCTGTCCGTGGACTTTTTTATCACCTGATTTCACCTCGCAAAACTTCAAAGCTTCAAGTTATCAGAGAGGTTTGGGAAGTTGTTTTTATTAATTTAATTAATTTATTTTTCGAGGAAGACGAGCCCCGAGCTGACACCTGCTGCCAATTCTCCTCTTTTTGCCCCGGGAGAGTGATCCCGAGCTAACATCCGTGCCCATCCCCCTCCCCTTGATAGGCGGGACGCTGACCACAGCGTGGCTCGCCAAGCGGCGCCACGTCCGCACCCTGGATCCGAACCTGCGAACCCCTGGCTGACAAAACGGAACGTGCGAACTTAACCGCTGTGCCGCCGGGCTGGCCCTTCGGGAAGTTATTTTCAGGACACGGGCCATAAACTAGAATCACCGCTACAGGTTTATCGGAGCGACATCAGCGTTCGTGGTGGATTGAGTCGTCCCCTCTGTCTCTCCCCTCCAGGGCACAACCAAAGGGACGTCTATCGACCCACCCACCAAGGATTCCCCCCCCCCCCCCCCCCGCACGGCACAGCAGGATGCCTGAGAGATCCACGCAGCCCTACAGCGGCAAGTCACATTCGCACAGTCAAAATTCAATGGCAGAGACAAAACGTTAAGGTCAGTGAGAGGGAAGAGAATAACCGGCCCAGGAGCAACGGTGTGAAGAACACGGAGAAGACGGGTCCTAGACGCCGGGGTCCCCGGAGCAGCGATTTCATCAGAGGCCCGCAAACGTCCACGATCTCCACACCACGTTTATGGCCGACTGCGTGCGTGGGTCCTTTGGAATCGACCAGGCTACCGTCCGGGCCACTTTGGGACATCGTGTCCAGCTGCCCCGAGCGGTGGAGCTGTCGTTCAAGTGTAAGATGGGGCCCGTCCGGGGAGAGAATGGGGACGGGGAAAGGGAGGCCGCGGGAAGTCACAGAGTCTGAGGTGTTCGGGGGAGACTGACTCTTCTGAAGTGGAGGTGGTAGAAGGAGAGCAGCAGGATTTTTGGATTTTTGTTCCCTCTGTTAGGTATCTGGGTCCGGAGGAGAGTGGGGCGGGGGGGGGGGCGGGTGGTGGTGGTGGTGGTGGGTGTGAGGCTGAGGCGGGGCTGGTGTTTCCTTTCCGAGTCAGGTGGAAGAGCTCCTCCAGTGGAGGTTTTTAGACAAGGGGTCTGGTCTGGCAGGATGGGAGGTTGCGGGTTGAGCCACAGGGGAATCTGTCGTAGCTCAGACTCGGGCCTTTGAAGAAATAGACAGAGAGAGGAGTTTTGCTCTGTCTGTCACCGCAGCCGGCACCTCAGGAGCAACAACAGGAGGCTTCCCGAATGAGTGAAGGGGCAGGAGCCAGCGTGCCCCGTGCCTCTCTCAGCCCTGCGCCGGCAGGGAAGGAAGCAGGCAGGCAGGCCTCAGGGCTACTCCCGTCCTACTGCCCGGTGGTCCCTGTCCCGGCCCCGCCCCCACTCTCCCCCTGACCCTCACCGCTCCCCAGCCCTCTTCTCAGCCAGAGAGGCGATGGGGGGGGGCGGTGCGGTCCCAGAACAAGTTTCCTCTCATCCGCCATCATCTTGCCACCCTGACGACTTGGCCTGAGATCCGGCCTAGGCTGTACCCTGAGATCCGGCCTAGGCTGTACCCGTGTGTGGTTTTCCTGTGGACAAGGGGGCCGGTTCACCATTTCGGAAGAAACCCCTAGCCTTCCACTGCCGAGTCGCCAGCCTGGGAGGGGGGAGGGGGGAGGGGGGAGGGGAGGTCAGGCCCATTCATTCCGATGGGCCTGGCGTCAGGGCTTCATTCAAGTGCAGGAAGCTCTCTCCCATGGCCTCGGGCTTTTTTCCATTGAACGGCTTTCTTCAATTCCCCCACCCTTAGGCCGCAGTCCACCAAGGGCCGGGAGGCAGGGAGGGAAGATGTTGGGGCAGGGTGGCTGTCTGAGAAACTCGCCTCATCTGGGGCAGAAAGAGTGCCCCCCTCCTTTCTCTAACCCTACTAGACTGCTTGAGGATCACGGACGGTTTGGCTCATCGATGAGCCCTGCGTTATGGGCCCGGCAAGCAAACTCCTAACGGGCAACCCGCCGCTCTAGGCGTGTGTGGGTTTTTTGATCTTTCACCTTCAAGTTCGCACGACATCGGTCCGTGTCCCCCGCCCCGGCTTCCCATGGGAAATCCTCCGTCTCTTTCCACAGACTCACTGGCGACTTCACACAGTGCCTGCCTCCTCCTCCTTAGGAAGGAAGGAAGGAAGGAAGGAAGGAAGGAAGGAAGGAAGGAAGGAAGGAAGGGAGGGGCTGACCCCGTGGCCGAGCGGTTGAGTTTGCACGCTCCGCTTCAGCGGCCCGGGGCTTGGAAGGTTCGGATCCTGGGCTCGGACACGGCACCGCTCATCAAACCACGCTGAGGTGGCGTCCCACACGGCAGAACCAGAGGGACCCTCAAAGAGAATATAGAACTAGGTACTGGGGTGCTCTGGGGAGAAGAAGAAGAAGGAGGAGGAATAAAAAGAAAAGAAAAGATTGGCAATGAGCTCGGGTGCCAGTCTTTAAAAAAAAAAAAAAAAAAAGAGGAAGAAAGATGGACAAACAGGAACGAATCCCACTGACGGCACCTCCAAATGGTGGGGGGCAGGGGGGTGGGGGGGGTGGGGAGTGGCATCATCGGGCCAAGGGTGACTCTAAGCGTGATCCCGCGGTTGTGTTATTTGACATTTTATCGAATCGATTTATTATTTTATTTTTGAGGAAGATGAGCCCTGAGCGAACATCTGCCACCAATCCTCCTCTGTCGGCCGAGGAAGACTGGCCCTGAGCTGACATCCGTGCCCATCCCCCTCTACTTTCCAGGTGGGACGCCTGCCACAGCGTGGCTCGCCAAGCGGTGCCGGGTCCTGCGCCCGGGATCCGGACCGGCGAACCCGGGGCCGGCGGAGCAGAACGTGCGAACTTCACCGCCGCGCCACCGGGCCGGCCCCCGGAGTTGTTTTGAAAATCCAGTAAGGGGCTGGCCCCGTGGCCGAGTGGTTAAGTTCGCGCGCTCCGCTGCAGGCAGCCCAGTGTTTCATCGGTTCGTTCGGATCCCGGGCGCGGACACGGCACTGCTCATCAAACCACGCTGAGGCGGCGTCCCACATACCACCGCTAGAAGGACCCACCGCGAAGAACACACAACTACGTACCGGGGGGCTTTGGGGAGAAAAAGGAAAGACAAAAAATAAAATCTTCCAAACTCCAATAAAACTTTGAGTGAAGACGACGAGGAGGATGCGAAACGTATCTCACGCCTCCGAGCCGAGCCGTCCGTTTAGGTTTAGGAAGGGGGACGAGGACCCTTTGTAAGCGACATCCCTTTTTAAGCACCATTCTAAACCACAGAACAGAACTCCCTCTCCTCGACCCGGAGCGAGGAGGTTCCTGGGTGTGTCAGAGAGGGTCACGTCCTCTGCAGCACGAACGAACCGCCAGGGTTCGGCCACGGGAAAGAATTTCTTCCTCTCCAGGGGGACTAAAAGTCACCGACGGCAGCGGGCGTAGGTGCTATCCTTCCCGTCCAGGAAAGGCAGGGAGAACTTCAGCCGTGAAGAGAAGGAGGTCTTCCTCACTCCCCGTTTTGGGAGGGCCCCTTTGGCAGGGGAGTTTTGTCTCCTGATTTCAAGTCAGGAAGAAAAGGGAGAGAGAGAGAGAGAGAGAGAGAGAGAGAGAGAGAGAGAGAGTGTGTGTCCTTCTCGTGCCAGGTCGGTCTGAGGGGGACCTCCTCTGGTTTCCTCCCTTCCCAGGGAACGCCGTTCGCTCCTTCTTCTAGAAAAAGCTCCCAAAGCACCACCGACCAGGATGGTCGACCTACGCCCATCGTCCCTCCTTTCCCAATCATTTCTACCGCGACAGAGGGACAGAGGCCCCTGCCCCATCCCCATCCCCACCCCCACCCCCATCGCCTGCCTCCTTGATGGCCAAAGGAGCTGCCTCTGAGAATGGAACGGGGCTTGGAAACCTTCTAGAGGGGTGACTCTCACCTGCCTGCCTGCTGGGAAAAGCACCACGCTGTCCATCGGACTGCTCTTTTGGGCAAACGTAGGCGTGCCACATAGCGATCGACAGCTATGGCGGGGGGGGGGGGGGGCGGGGTGGCGTGGTGGTGCCCAGGATCCACGACACGTGACGGCTGCGGAGCACGACAGCCCTAAGACCTTGAGGGAGACGGGGTGGCGCGTGAATCCTTTCGGAACGAGAACGACAGGAAACGCTGACGGGGACGTGTTCTCCTCTCGAGAACACACCAACGCCTCGCACGGTGTCTGACCCGGGGTGCCTCTGACTTTTGTCATCAGAGACGATCCTCTCGACCGCCCCTCACGCTTTGGGGAAAAGGGGAGAGGGACTCGGTAGCACGGGAAAAGCCATCCATCCGCCCTTCCTTTCCGTCTTCACGGCTCCTTCTCGTGGAAAACGAGGAAGCCGTCCGGAGGAACGGAACACTGACCCGGGCCAAAGCGTGGCCCAGCCTGAGCCTCCAAAACCTTCTGCTAAGTGAGAGGTGCCAGACATCCAAGGCGACCTACGTTGCGATTCCACACAGAGGAGAGAGCTAGAACGGTCCAACCCTAGAGGGCGACAGCAGATGGCGGCGGCGGCGGCGGCGGCAGCGGTGGTGGTGATCGTGGTGGGGCAGATCCGGGAGTGGGGCCGTTTTTTCTTTCGGGGGGAGGGGATGGAAACGGAAACCTTCTGGAAATAGATAGCCATGACGGATGCGCCACCTTGGGGAGAGAGACTCCCGAAGGCCACTGGCTTGTGCCCCGTGGAAAGGATGGATTCGGTGGGATGGGAATTCTACCTCCGTGTAGAGCGTGTGGTAAACCACGAGGTAGGTGGGTGGGTGGGTGGGTGGGTGGGTGGCCTCCCTGCCTCGCCTCCACCTAGACGTCCACACACAGAGACCGACGAGGGAGGGAGGGAGGGAGGGAGGGAGGGAGGGAGGGAGGGAGGGAGGGAGAGAGACAAGACGGACAGAGGCCGAGGCCGAGGCCGAGGCAGTGAGCGAGTAAGTGATCGACCCTGGCCATAGGGATTCCTCAGAGGGCGTCTCTTGGCTCCCCAAACGAAGAATGTGTGTGGAGATCGAGAAAGATCACCGACCTAGGAGAACCAGCAAGACTTCCTCACCCGCCAGAGAGCCGCTGGGCCCCTGCCGTCCCTGCCACCGCCACCCCTACCCCTCGCCTTTGGCAGCGACGCCAACGAAAGGCAGGCAGACGAGTGGGAGAGTCGTGTGGTGGTGTCCCCCAAGGAAGGTGGGTCCATGCCGACGAGCGGTCGTCGGCGTGTGGAAAAGCCAGAGGCGGGCTGACTAGAAGGAGGGCGTCCTGGAGGAAGGGGCCAGGGTGTGAGGGAGAGAGGCCTGTTCCTCTTCCCCTGTCGGTCCCAAGTCAGGGGCCCAAAGGAGGAAAGCTGTCCGTTCCTTTCCGACTCGGACGGTTCGGGCGGAACCGACCGATCCCCGCGGCGGCGCAGTCGGGGCTTTCTGGACCAGAACCCCTCTCTCTGTCGCCTTTCGACCACACGCACGCTTTAGAGGCCAAGGGAAAATGGATCGGGTCTCTCTGTCTCTCTCCCTAGAAAACAAGGGGCCGGGGGCCGAGCCCGTGGACGAACGGTCAAGTAGCGCCCCCCACCCCGGCCCCCGGCTTCGACGGCCCAGGTTTTCACCGGTTCGGATCCTGGGCGCAGCCCCAGACCCAGCATCGCCCTTCAAGCCACGCCGAGGCGGCGTCCCACATAGCAGAAACGCGAAAGACCTACCACTGGAACCTACAACTATGGACGGGACGGGACGGGACGGGGCGGGGCGGGGCGGGGCGGGGCGGGGGTGGGGGGGGCGGCTTTGGGGAGCAGGAAGAAAGAAAAAATAAAAGAAACACAAGGACGGTCATCGCGATAGTTCTTTCCACTTCCATCCATATGTTAACAGGACCCAAGTTTCCCGACCTCCATTTGGATGTATGTTAACTAAATGGAGAAGCTATTCAAAGGACTCCTCTAAAGAAGTCCACGTTCTTCTTTCTAAATGATAATGAAAATCATTGTCACCACCGCTCTTCCGACCCTCCATGTCCAGACGGCCTCCCGCCCCTCCCCTATCCCCAACTCCCGCCCCGCCCCGCGCCGACCCCCGACCCCGGCATTCTCCACGCCCACCTTTCCCTCTCCACTCCTACCCCCCCCCCGTCCCCCGCCGCCCGGGACACCGCACCCCGCGCCCCCCCCCCCCAATCCAGGCCGGGCCACCTGGTCGACCTCCTCGAACACTATATAAGAGGATGCCGGGCAGCAGGTGGCGCCCGACAAGCGGCCTCCTCACCGGCCGGACGGATCAGCCTCGCGGGGGCGGGCGATGGGGAGGCGTTCGTCCAGGTCAGGTCAGGTCGGGGGAGGGAGGATGCCGCGCCGGCCGGCCTGGTGCGTGGCCTGGTCCCGATCCACCCCGCGTCTCGTTTCTCGGGCCGGGACGAGTACAGGCGGGGAGGCCGACTCGGTCACGGAAAGCGGCCTTGGGGAGGTTTTGGCGAACGTCCCTGTCCCGGGGCCGTCTGCCGACTAGGGGACGGAGTCCTCCTCCATGCTCCTTCTCGCCCCCAGTCGGGCGGGTTGTGGGTCGCGCGGTCGACTTGGCCATTTCCCCGGAGGCATCCTGCCTGCCGGGGCTCCCTCCCTCGGGCCGGTGCGAGCGGTCCTCGGGCGGCCCGGGAATTTGGGCCGCAGCGAACGAACGAACGAAGCCCGTCCCTCCTGCGTCGGCACCGATGAGACACAGCCCTGGTGGATGGAGCCGCTTTCCTCGGGTTTCCTTTTGCTTTCGGCCGCTGCTGCCACCAAACCTCCCTAAACGATAGGAATGAAAACGGGAACCGTTGGCATAATAAAAGCGTTTTGGTTGGCGTGTTTCTTGGCTTTTGGGGACTCGAGAGGTATGATGGATGATCTCCGATTGACGTTGGGAAGGTCTATTTCATCCCAGTCGCACGAACCCCGAAAACGTGGCGGCTGGACGAGGGAGGGAGGGAGGGAGGGAGGGAGGGAGGGAGGGAGGCCAACCACGGGATTTCCGCACGACCAGCTGATGGACACGAGCGCCCCGTGAGCCGGGCGGAGGGCAGCCGCCCGGGTCTCGCAGCTACGTGCCCGCGGAACCCTCGGGACTGCGAGAAGCCGGAGCGACCCGCAGCCATGTGGCGCTCGGCGCGGACATCTGGTCGACCCGCGCGCCACGGGACCCGGGGCCCGAGTCCGGGCCGGGCCGCCGGTCGACCCGGCAGGGCGGCTGCCCCGGGGGCCTCGCGGCTGCTCGTCCGCAGCCTCCAGGGAGCCCTCGGGGCTCCGAGAAGGCCGAGCGCCCCGCGGCCCCACGGCCCCGCGGCGCTCGGTGC
>NW_027224820.1:135000-157500 GCF_041296235.1 Equus asinus
GGCCAGGCGTCTGCCCGGGCGGGGGAGCACCGGGGGCAGCGGGGAGCGCGGCGCGCGCCTCGACGGAGGGAGCACGGGCTCGCGGGAAGGCTCCCGGGGACGGCCTCGGGCGCGGACGGGCCACCAGGAAAACACACGCGGGATCCCACCGCCAACGACACGCGAGGGCGGTCCCACGACGCCTGGGACGCCGGCCGGCCTCAGCCACCCCTCGGCCTCCCGCGGGCCCGGCCCCACCGCCGGGGCCTACGTGAGGCGCCCCCGCCGCCGGGGGCCGCCCCGTCCACCCAGCCACCCGTCTGCCTGTCTGGTCTGCTCCGGGGCCCACGTCCCGAGGGAACGCGCCCGAGAGCGGCGGCGGCCCCCACCCATGCCCGCACGCCACCACCGGCTGCGGCTCGGGACGGGAGCGAGCGGAGAGCCAGCCGCTCGCGGCGGGGCGGAGCCCGGACAGGGCCGGGCCCTCTCCCCGCCCCAGCGCGCGACGGGAGAACCACGCGCACGCTCGCGCACACGCGCGGCCCCGCGCCCGACGACGGCCCGGCCGGGCGTGACCCTCCCCCGACTCGGAGGGGGGAGGCGCCGGCCGCGGTAGGCAAAGAGCAGCTCTGCCCACGCGCCACGGTGGTGGCGTCCGTGGCTACTACGCGCAAAGGAGGGGCGGCGGCTGGGGGGTCCGGTACCCCAAGGCACCCTCTCGGATCGCTAGAGAAGGCTTTCTCACCGAGGGCGTGTCGCCCCCGCCCATCGTCCGCCATCGGGCCCACCAAGGCGCTTACAGACACCATGGCCACGCAATGCAGGAGGGGTCTGCGGTAGAGGTAAGGCCTAGAGCAAGTCGGAGCGTCCGTGGTCAGGGCCGCGAGCCCGCGCTGCCCCGGGCTCGCCATCTCTGGCCACACTGGGCTTAGCTAGGGATCTACAAGGCCCCTGTGCGGCTCCCAAGTCAGTGCCTCCCCTCAGGCCGAGAGACCAAGGGAGGCAGAGACTGGGACGGAGGTGCCGATCAAACAGCACCTCCCAACCAAAGAGCCAGCGCCACGCCGCTGGCTCGGCCCGCCACGGTCACTCCCACACCCGCGGGGAAACCCCAGCAAGGGGAACGCGCGGGCACGCGCCCGAGCCTGCCCGCCCCCACACGGCACGCCGTGGGGGGCGACGAGGCACCCGTCCCCCCCGAGGGGGACGAGGGGCACGCCTCCCTTACCGACTCGACCCCCCCCGCTCCTCAGACACACCAGCGCAGCGGTTACCTGAGGAGGCCGACGGGAACAGGGAACGACACCGCCACTCGGCCTCGGGCGCCTGAGGGACGACCTGGAACGCTCCAGGGGCACCGCCAACGGCCTGGGGAACGCGCTCACGCGCCCGGGAAGGCGCGCGGCGCGGCGGCAACACGGCCCGCCCCACCGCGGGGAGGGCCGCCCGCGAGACACAGCCAAGAGGCACAGGCAGAGCATCCGCCGCGTCACGGAGACCCCGACACCGCCCACGCCACGAGGCACGGGGCGGGGGAGCGAGGTCGGGCCGGATTCCGCACCCCTGCCGCCTCCCACACGCCACTCGCAGCGGGGGAGAACGGGCGAGGGGACCCGCGGGCAGAGCGAGAAGAGCGGTCCCGTTCGCCATGAACGTCCGTCCCTCGTCTGGCACGGCTTAGGCCCGGCCCGGGAGAGCACAGCATCACCACATCGGTCGGCAGCATAACGCGAGGGACCCCCGAGCAAGGGAAGGCCGGCGAGGACAGCGAGCGGAGGAGCCTGCTTCAGCCTCACCGACCCCTCTCCTCCTCCAGCAAGCGCGGGCGACGACCCCAGGACGAGAACGCCTGACACGCACTGGCACGGAGCCGGTGGGATGGGGTAAGTCGCGACCGCACCCGGGTGCCGGCGGCAGGGAGTGCACGTGGTAGAGGACCCCGCGCCCCTAACCCCGCCGCCCTCGGGTACCAGAGACCGGAGGTGGCACCACGGTCGTGGGGGCGCCTGGAACGCACAAGAGCCGGCGCGCAGGCCCCAGCGGGCGGCTCAAGCGGCGGGGGTGGAAACGGGCGTCCGGTTCTCGGCCAGAGCCCGGAGCCCTCCCCGCACACGCATCCAGGCACCCGGAAGCTCTCGGGCGACTGTCACCCGAGCAGAGCGTGTCAGCACTTATCTGGCGGCACAAAACCACCCATTCGGGGGCAAGAATCGCCGCGCCCGGAGACGGGGCCCACCCACGGATCACCAGGGGAACCCCTGGATCACGGCCACGGCCACCAGACCCCAAGCACGACCCCATCGCCACCAGGCCCGGAGCTCCCGGGGCCATCTGGTCGACCCCAGAAGCGTGGCGGCAGGGGGAGCCGGGGACAGCCTCCCCGGGCCGCCCGCGCGGGCCGGGACCGGTCGGTCCCTCCCTCTGAGTCGCCGGGTCAGGACTTAGAAAAGAATTCCGCGGAGGCGCCTCCGGCGACCGGGCCCGGGGCGGGACCGTGGCTCCCGTCCCTCAGCCGGGGCTCCACCTACGCCTCGAGCCGGCCCCCTCCCGCCTCCGGACAAAGACGCGACCCGCGAAACTCGGAGAGAGAAGTCCGGTCCGACGGCCCGGACCCACCCCGGGCACGCGTGCGGGCCGGGGACGCCCTCCCCGGCCCGCCCTCGAGGGCTCCCGGGGCCGGTCCACGCTCTTCTCCAGGGCGGGACTTGGAAAAAAAAACTGCCACGGAGGAGGAGGCATCCGAGGACCGGGCCCGGTCCCCACCGCCAGAGCCGGTCGACTCGGAAGACCAGTGGGGAAAAGGCCAGCCCGGCGGCCGAGCCCGTCGCGCCCTCCACGGGCCTCCCCCGCAAGGCCCCGGCCGGTCGCCCACCTCCGGAGCGGGGCGCGGAAAGGGGATCGGCGACGCGGAAGGCCCGACCACCGGGCCGCCCTCGGGACGACGGCCGGGCACGGGACGAGCTCCCTCGCCCGTTCCCCCGCGGCGGCCCCCCACCCCCTCCCGGGGACGGAGGGGCACCGGCGGCTGCTGGTCGACCCGTCCGGGAGGCCCCACACCCCGGCCGGCACCGGGCGGCGCGGCGACAGCCACCTCCCTCAGTAGCCTGCACCTCCAATCTCCGGCGAGCGGGCGTCGCGCTCACGCCCCGGCGCCACCGGGCCAGATCCCGCCAGCGACGCCGGCCTCCCGGGACTCTGCCTCGGTCACCGCGGCCGAGTCCCGTCCCTTGGCCCGCGTCGCCGGAGCTCCGGAGGAAAGAGACGATATAAAAGCGGCCGCCAGGTGGCACCCGGCGACCGACGACCGCCTCAGCGGGACGGAGCCGGAGCGCGGGCCCGCCGGGGAGCACAGCCGGGCCGCCGGGCCGCCCGATCCCGTCCCGGAGCCCCCTCGGACCCAGCCTCCCGGCCCAGTGCGGCCCCGGGGCGTCCGCCCGCGGGCTCCCGGCCGCCAAGGCGCAGCCCCAGCCGCAGGAGGGGGACTCGGAAAAGGTTTCTCGGGCGATCACCGGGAAGGGGAAGGGGAGAGTTCCCCCCAGAGAGGCCAGGGGGCGGCCCGGGCCGGGCTGGGCCGGTGCGGCCGGGAGGCCGCCGCTTCCCGGAGCGGCTGGAGCGCCCCCGGGGTTCCCGGGAGGACTTAGAAAATCAGGGCGGGCGGGGACGGTCAAACCGAAACCAGGCACGTCATCCGAGAAGGACCGTGATGACGGGAGGAGGAAAGCTTTCCAGTCCAGAGGGCCTGTCGAAGGCAGGCGGAGAGTCTACCCGCTGAAACTGACGAAGATGGGCAAAAGAAGCTAGCTCAGGCGCCGACATTTAAGGAAATAAAAAAAAAAAAGCAAGAGGGCGTGGAGAAATGGGGAAAAATCAACACTGAGAAATCTACCCTCTGAAACCGACGAAGATGGGCAACAGGGGCTAGCTCAGGTGGCAATTTTTAAGGAAAAAAATAAAAGGAAGTGCGTGGAGACCTGGGGAAAAAGCAACACGGAGAAATCTACCCTCTAGAACTGAGAAAGAAGCGCAACAGAGGCTAGCTCAGGTGGCAATCTTTAAGCAAAAAAAATAAGATAAAAAAATACAATGGCGAGGAGACCCGGTGAAAAAGCAACCCTGAAAAAGGTACCCTCTGAAACTGAGGAAGCAGGGCAACAGTGCCTAGCTCAGGTGACAATCTTTAAGCAAAAGAAACACACAAGGGCGTGGGGAGCTGGCGAAAAGGCAACACTGAGAAATCCACCCTCTGAAACGGACGAAGATGGGCAACAGAGGCTAGCTCAGGTGGCAATCTTTAAGCAAAAGAAACACACAAGGGCGTGGAGACCTGGGGAAAAAGCAACACGGAGAAATCCACCCTCTGAAACTGAGGAAGATGGGCAAGAGAGGCTACCTCAGGTGGCAATCCTTAAGCAAAAACAAAGCACAAAGGCGTGGAGCCCTGGGGACAAAGCAACCCTGAAATATCTACCCTCTGAAACTGAGGAACATGGGCAAGAGAGGCTAGCTCAGGTGGCAATCGTTAAGCAAAAACAAAACACAAAGGCGTGGAGACCTGGGGAAAAAGCAACCCTGAAATATCTACCCTCTGAAACTGAGGAAGATGGGCAAGAGAGGCTGGCTTCAGGTGGCAATCTTTAAGCAAAAGAAACACACAAGGGCGTGGAGGCCTGGGGAAAAAGCAACACGGAGAAATCCACCCTCTGAAACTGAGGGACATGGGCAAAAGAAGCTAGCTCAGGTTGCAACCTTTAAGCAGAAAAAAAACACAAGGGCGTGCAGACCTGGCAAAAAAGCCACAGTGAGAAATCTACCCTCTGAAACCGACGAAGATGGACAACAGAGGCTAGCTCAGGTGGCAATTTTTAAGGAAAAATAAAAGGAAGTGCGTGGAGACCTGGGGAAAAAGCAACACGGAGAAATCTACCCTCTAGAACTGAGAAAGAAGCGCAACAGAGGCTAGCTCAGGTGGCAATCTTTAAGCAAAAAAAATAAAATAAAAAAATACAATGGCGAGGAGACCCGGTGAAAAAGCAACCCTGAAAAAGGTACCCTCTGAAACTGAGGAAGCAGGGCAACAGTGCCTAGCTCAGGTGACAATCTTTAAGCAAAAGAAACACACAAGGGCGTGGGGAGCTGGCGAAAAGGCAACACTGAGAAATCCACCCTCTGAAACGGACGAAGATGGGCAACAGAGGCTAGCTCAGGTGGCAATCGTTAAGCAAAAGAAACACACAAGGGCGTGGAGACCTGGGGAAAAAGCAACACGGAGAAATCCACCCTCTGAAACTGAGGAAGATGGGCAAGAGAGGCTACCTCAGGTGGCAATCCTTAAGCAAAAACAAAGCACAAAGGCGTGGAGCCCTGGGGACAAAGCAACCCTGAAATATCTACCCTCTGAAACTGAGGAACATGGGCAAGAGAGGCTAGCTCAGGTGGCAATCTTTAAGCAAAAGAAACACACAAGGGCGTGGAGACCTGGGGAAAAGGCAACACTGAGAAATCCACCCTCTGAAACGGACGAATATGGGCAACAGAGGCTAGCTCAGGTGGCAATCGTTAAGCAAAAACAAAACCCAAAGGCGTGGAGACCTGGGGAAAAAGCAACCCTGAAATATCTACCCTCTGAAACTGAGGAAGATGGGCAAGAGAGGCTGGCTTCAGGTGGCAATCGTTAAGCAAAAGAAACACACAAGGGCGTGGAGACCTGGGGAAAAAGCAACATTCAGAAATCCACCCTCTGAAACTGAGGAAGATGGGCAACAGAGGCTACCTCAGGTGGCAATCGTTAAGCCAAAGAAACACACAAGGGTGTGGAGACCTGGGGAAAAAGCAACACGGAGAAATCCACCCACTGAAACGGACGAAGATGGACAACAGAGGCTAGCTCAGGTGGCAATTTTTAAGGAAAAATAGAAGGAAGTGCGTGGAGACCTGGGGAAAAAGCAACACGGAGAAATCTACCCTCTAGAACTGAGAAAGAAGCGCAACAGAGGCTAGCTCAGGTGGCAATCTTTAAGCAAAAAAAATAAGATAAAAAAATACAATGGCGAGGAGACCCGGTCAAAAAGCAACCCTGAAAAAGGTACCCTCTGAAACTGAGGAAGCAGGGCAACAGTGCCTAGCTCAGGTGACAATCTTTAAGCAAAAGAAACACACAAGGGCGTGGGGAGCTGGCGAAAAGGCAACACTGAGAAATCCACCCTCTGAAACGGACGAAGATGGGCAACAGAGGCTACCTCAGGTGGCAATCGTTAAGCCAAAGAAACACACAAGGGTCTGGAGGCCTGGGGAAAAAGCAACACGGAGAAATCCACCCTCTGAAACTGAGGGACATGGGCAAAAGAAGCTAGCTCAGGTTGCAACCTTTAAGCAGAAAAAAAACACATGGGCGTGCAGACCTGGCAAAAAAGCAACAGTGAGAAATCTACCCTCTGAAACCGACGAAGATGGGCAACAGAGGCTAGCTCAGGTGGCAATTTTTAAGGAAAAATAAAAGGAAGTGCGTGGAGACCTGGGGAAAAAGCAACACGGAGAAATCTACCCTCTAGAACTGAGAAAGAAGCGCAACAGAGGCTAGCTCAGGTGGCAATCTTTAAGCAAAAAAAATAAGATAAAAAAATACAATGGCGAGGAGACCCGGTGAAAAAGCAACCCTGAAAAAGGTACCCTCTGAAACTGAGGAAGCAGGGCAACAGTGCCTAGCTCAGGTGACAATCTTTAAGCAAAAGAAACACACAAGGGCGTGGGGAGCTGGCGAAAAGGCAACACTGAGAAATCCACCCTCTGAAACGGACGAAGATGGGCAACAGAGGCTAGCTCAGGTGGCAATCTTTAAGCAAAAGAAACACACAAGGGCGTGGAGACCTGGGGAAAAAGCAACACGGAGAAATCCACCCTCTGAAACTGAGGAAGATGGGCAAGAGAGGCTACCTCAGGTGGCAATCCTTAAGCAAAAACAAAGCACAAAGGCGTGGAGCCCTGGGGACAAAGCAACCCTGAAATATCTACCCTCTGAAACTGAGGAACATGGGCAAGAGAGGCTAGCTCAGGTGGCACTCGTTAAGCAAAAACAAAACCCAAAGGCGTGGAGACCTGGGGAAAAAGCAACCCTGAAATATCTACCCTCTGAAACTGAGGAAGATGGGCAAGAGAGGCTGGCTTCAGGTGGCAATCGTTAAGCAAAAGAAACACACAAGGGCGTGGAGACCTGGGGAAAAAGCAACATTCAGAAATCCACCCTCTGAAACTGAGGAAGATGGGCAACAGAGGCTACCTCAGGTGGCAATCGTTAAGCCAAAGAAACACACAAGGGTCTGGAGACCTGGGGAAAAAGCAACACGGAGAAATCCACCCTCTGAAACTGAGGGACATGGGCAAAAGAAGCTAGCTCAGGTTGCAACCTTTAAGCAGAAAAAAAACACAAGGGCGTGCAGACCTGGCAAAAAAGCCACAGTGAGAAATCTACCCTCTGAAACCGACGAAGATGGACAACAGAGGCTAGCTCAGGTGGCAATTTTTAAGGAAAAATAAAAGGAAGTGCGTGGAGACCTGGGGAAAAAGCAACACGGAGAAATCTACCCTCTAGAACTGAGAAAGAAGCGCAACAGAGGCTAGCTCAGGTGGCAATCTTTAAGCAAAAAAAATAAGATAAAAAAATACAATGGCGAGGAGACCCGGTCAAAAAGCAACCCTGAAAAAGGTACCCTCTGAAACTGAGGAAGCAGGGCAACAGTGCCTAGCTCAGGTGACAATCTTTAAGCAAAAGAAACACACAAGGGCGTGGGGAGCTGGCGAAAAGGCAACACTGAGAAATCCACCCTCTGAAACGGACGAAGATGGGCAACAGAGGCTAGCTCAGGTGGCAATCGTTAAGCAAAAGAAACACACAAGGGCGTGGAGACCTGGGGAAAAAGCAACACGGAGAAATCCACCCTCTGAAACTGAGGAAGATGGGCAAGAGAGGCTACCTCAGGTGGCAATCCTTAAGCAAAAACAAAGCACAAAGGCGTGGAGCCCTGGGGACAAAGCAACCCTGAAATATCTACCCTCTGAAACTGAGGAACATGGGCAAGAGAGGCTAGCTCAGGTGGCAATCTTTAAGCAAAAGAAACACACAAGGGCGTGGAGACCTGGGGAAAAGGCAACACTGAGAAATCCACCCTCTGAAACGGACGAATATGGGCAACAGAGGCTAGCTCAGGTGGCAATCGTTAAGCAAAAACAAAACCCAAAGGCGTGGAGACCTGGGGAAAAAGCAACCCTGAAATATCTACCCTCTGAAACTGAGGAAGATGGGCAAGAGAGGCTGGCTTCAGGTGGCAATCGTTAAGCAAAAGAAACACACAAGGGCGTGGAGACCTGGGGAAAAAGCAACATTCAGAAATCCACCCTCTGAAACTGAGGAAGATGGGCAACAGAGGCTAGCTCAGGTGGCAATCGTTAAGCCAAAGAAACACACAAGGGTGTGGAGACCTGGGGAAAAAGCAACACGGAGAAATCCACCCTCTGAAACTGACGAACATGGGCAAAAGAAGCTAGCTCAGGTTGCAACCTTTAAGCAGAAAAAAAACACATGGGCGTGCAGACCTGGCAAAAAAGCAACAGTGAGAAATCTACCCTCTGAAACCGACGAAGATGGGCAACAGAGGCTAGCTCAGGTGGCAATCTTTAAGGAAAAATAAAAGGAAGTGCGTGGAGACCTGGGGAAAAAGCAACACGGAGAAATCTACCCTCTAGAACTGAGAAAGAAGCGCAACAGAGGCTAGCTCAGGTGGCAATCTTTAAGCAAAAAAAATAAGATAAAAAAATACAATGGCGAGGAGACCCGGTGAAAAAGCAACCCTGAAAAAGGTACCCTCTGAAACTGAGGAAGCAGGGCAACAGTGCCTAGCTCAGGTGACAATCTTTAAGCAAAAGAAACACACAAGGGCGTGGGGAGCTGGCGAAAAGGCAACACTGAGAAATCCACCCTCTGAAACGGACGAAGATGGGCAACAGTGGCTACCTCAGGTGGCAATCGTTAAGCCAAAGAAACACACAAGGGTGTGGAGACCTGGGGAAAAAGCAACACGGAGAAATCCACCCTCTGAAACTGAGGAACATGGGCAAAAGAAGCTAGCTCAGGTTGCAGCCTTCAAGCAGAAAAAAAAAAGACGCCAGGGCGTGGAGAGCTGGCGAAAAAGCAACACTGAGAAATCTACCCTCTGAAACCGAAGAAGATGGGCAACAGAGGCTAGCTCAGGTGGCAATCTTTAAGCAAAAAAAAAAAAAATAAAAAAATACAATGGCGAGGAGACCCGGTCAAAAAGCAACCCTGAAAAAGGTACCCTCTGAAACTGAGGAAGCAGCGCAACAGTGCCTAGCTCAGGTGACAATCTTTAAGCAAAAAAAAAAAACAAAAAACAAAAAACAAAAAACAAAACCCACAATGGAGTGGAGACCCGGGGGAAATCAACACTGAAAAATACAAAACGAATGGAAGACCAATAGACAGAGCAGGCACTTTCACCTGGGGTGGAGGAGGTACGCATGGATGACCGATAAGCGCATGAAAAGATGTGAGCTGTTCCCTGGAAAAGCAAGTGAGAAAATTAGAGGGAGACATTGTGGGGACACATGGGTGAGACTGCCTTCTTCCAAATACCGGAACAGGATCAAACTGCTAGTCAGGTCGCGGAGAAGCCAAGTCAGTCACTCACGCCTCACTGGTGGTGAAGGGAAACGGTATGGCCTCTGTGAAAAAGGGCGTGGCGGGTTCCAAAACTGACACGCCGCGGAAACAACCACCGAAAGTGGCAACCTACATAAGCCTTTGGTGTATCTTGCCTCCTAAGAGCGTCTGTATGTAGCTGGAGCCTTGGGTCGTTAAGGCTTCCACAGTGATCTGTGGTGGGTGGGTGGGGGGGGGGGGCCTTGGGCCTTGGGGGTCTCCGCTGGACCTCCAGGAAGTCAGCTTTTGTGGAGTCCCGTGAGTCCTTCCAGGGAGGGAGGCATCCAACCCGAGGGTGGTCTGGAGGGCACCACTCCCACCACTCCCGGGGGCTGGGGCGGGGGGCGGGGTGGGGGCTGCGGCCACGTTCCTGTTCATTCACACAGAATCCGGGGCATGAATGTTCTTAGCAGCTCTGTTCCACACAGCCCCACACTGGAAACCACACAGACGTCCTGCGAGTCCCATCCCTTGCTCATGTCGCCGGGGCTCCGGAGGAGGGCCACTCTGTAAAAGCGGCCGCCAGATGGCGCCCAACGACCGGCGCGGAGGGGTCAGCGGGAGGGAACCGGGTCACCAGCCAGCGAGAGTGCACAGCCTGAGCCCACCGCCGGGTCAGGTCTCTCTCTGTCTCTGTCTCTGTCTCTGTCTCTGTCTCTCTCTGTCTCTGTCTCTGTCTCTGTCTCTCTCTGTCTCTCTCTCTCTCTCTTTCTCTCTGGGCCCGCTTGGGGCGGCCGGGAGGTCACCACGTGAGGCCCCAGGGTGTCCACCTCGGAGCTCCCAGGCAGCACAGGGCAACCCTGGGCGCAGAAGGAGGTGTTGGAAAATCGGCGGGGAGGGGGGTGGGGTGGGTGGGCTTGCCAGGAAGGGGACAGACTCCCCACGTGACTTCTGGGCCGGGCCGGGCGCGGGGCTGCCGGCTGGCTGACGCGGACAGAGGTGGAAAAGTCCCCGGAGATGCCACGGGGCAGGCCGGGGCTGCCGGCCCCCGCTTCCCGGAGCGGCCCGAGCACTTCCCGGGCTCCCGGGAGGACTTAGAAAATCACGGCGGGGTGGGGGGTGGGGGTCGCTGTCAAACCGAAACCATGCACGTCATCAGAGAAGGACCGTGACGACGGAGGAATTGTCCGCAGTCTGTCAGGAATTGTGTGCAGCCTGTCACTTCCGGCCCAGAGGGTCTCTCTAAGGCAGACGGACAGACAGAGCCCACAAGTCGTAGAGGAAAGGACCGAGCCGCTTGGCCGCGGAAAAGTTTACAACACAAAACAGGTCTCCCTCCGCACGGGGCCACAGCAAAGCCCAAAGACGACACACGGGGGGGAGCATGGGTGCAGATGCACGTGTGGTGATAAGAATATGGATTTCAGCAGGGCTTCCCGTCCTCATCAACAAGCAGAAGCACCCAAATGGTGGGGGTTGGGGGGCAGAGACCTCACAGCCATTCCCTCCACAAATCGAGTTCCCCGGGACATCCTCACAGCGCCGTGCTGTGAGTGTGTGTGGGTGTTTAAAATGGAGTAAATGTGGACGTGGAACTGCTCCGTGAAACCAAAATAACAACAGTCGTAGATCTTCTTTGGTCATTTAGAAAATTCTTTTTTTTTTTTTTTTCCCCAGCGGTGCACGTATTTCCCTTCCAAAAAAGAAGAACGGGAAAGGAGATGTTAAAGGCAAGCAGAGAGAGGAAAACTGTTGCAAAACAAAAGCTGAGCTCCCGTCCGAGGGAGGCCTCCTCCATTGGAGGCCTAGGAAATCATTCTGACAAAATGGAGGATCTCTGTCTTTGGTGTCGATTCCCTCAGAGGTCAAGAGAAACCTTTTCCAATGTCTTTATCAGGAGGAGACTAGAAGTTAGAGAAAAGTATCCTTTCGGGAGTGAGAAAAACAAATTCTGATTTTGCATCAGCTTCCCTCCGATCTTGAAACTCATTGACTTGATTCCATTCTGTCGACGGAAATAATCCGGAACCAATCTATCCGTGAAAATCGGGGTGCGTTTATTCTGAGCTAAAATGTGAGGACTGTGGCCCGGGGCCTTTCTTCCCGAAGGAAGAGAGGGTGCCCGGGAAGTGGGGTGTACAGAGTGCTTCTAGACCCCCAGAGAGGACGTTTCACATAGGATCGAAAGGTCCCTTGGATGATAGTCGCGAGACTGCTCTGTCGGCACAGCGATCGACAGACACTGCTGGGTGGCAGGTCGGTTGTCTGGGCCTGGGTGGTCACAGGGGAGCCGGATGGTCAAAGGTGAGCGCAACCATCCGCTCCTAGCCTAAGGAAAGATGCCTCTCCTTAAGGAAAGGCCCGAGCACGGGGAAGCTGCTCCTTTCCCTTAAGGGCATTGGTTCTTGCCGTAGGAAATGTGTAAAGCGGATCTACGATGCGATGCGTGCTCGACGGCCACGTCAGGCCCTTTTCGAAAAACACTGTCAGGCCGAATTAGGCCGACACCCAATGGCTTCCTCATAGACTCCCATAGATCCTATCGCTCGCCATTTCTATCTGTCCACTCGTTCCAATTTTAGGCCACTTGACCACGAACAGGCCTTTTTCTCAGATTATTTTCCCCGTGAAACTTTGATCACCTTTTCACAGACAAAACGATCTTTACTTTTTAGGCCCTCTTGCCTGAAGGCAGCCATCTCACTTTCCTTGAACACAAAGATGTTTCCCATATTCACTTTTAGTGGCTTTTTGTTTTGTTTTGTTTTGTTTTGAGGACGATGAGCCCTGAGCTAACTGCTGCCAATCCTCCTCTTTTTGCCGAGGAAGGCTGGCCCTGAGCTCACCTCCGTGCCCATCTTCCTCTATTTCATATGTGGGACGCCTACCACCACGTGGCTCGCCCAGCGGTGCCACGTCCACCCCCGGGATCCGAACTGGCGAACCCCGGGCCGGCGAAGCGGAACAGGCACACTTAACCAGCGCGCCACCGGGCCGGCCTAGTGGCTTTCATCGCATTTGTTAAGTAGATTTTTTAACCCTCACGAACCTTAATTTTGGTGAAAACTAAGAAGCCAGCAATTAGGAACTGTCCTTCCCATGAGCATTCCGTCGCTTGGCCAATTTCTAAACACTTGGCCACTTTTAGAAACATGGGATTTCATAGGTTTATCTTTTCCTTCGCTTTATTTGATTTCATCTCACTTTAGTTTTTGGGTGAGGAAGATCGGCCCTCACAGAGCTAACGCCTGTTGCCAATCTTCCGTTTTTGTTTTCTTTTCCCCCCCTCCCGATTTTTCTCCCCCAATCCCCCCCATGACATAGTTGTCTATCTTAGTTGAGGGCCCTTCCAGTTGTGGCATGTGGGACGCCGCCTCCACACGGCCCGACGAGCGGTGCCGTGTCCGTGCCGTGCCCGGGATCTGAACCGGCAAAACCCTGGGCCGCCGAAGGGGAGCTTGTGAACTTAACCACTCGGCCACGGGGCCGCCCCCGTCCGTGGACTTTTTTATCACCTGATTTCACCTCGCAAAACTTCAAAGCTTCAAGTTATCAGAGAGGTTTGGGAAGTTGTTTTTATTAATTTAATTAATTTATTTTTCGAGGAAGACGAGCCCCGAGCTGACACCTGCTGCCAATTCTCCTCTTTTTGCCCCGGGAGAGTGGTCCCGAGCTAACATCCGTGCCCATCCCCCTCCCCTTGATAGGCGGGACGCTGACCACAGCGTGGCTCGCCAAGCGGCGCCACGTCCGCACCCTGGATCCGAACCTGCGAACCCCTGGCTGACAAAACGGAACGTGCGAACTTAACCGCTGTGCCGCCGGGCTGGCCCTTCGGGAAGTTATTTTCAGGACACGGGCCATAAACTAGAATCACCGCTACAGGTTTATCGGAGCGACATCAGCGTTCGTGGTGGATTGAGTCGTCCCCTCTGTCTCTCCCCTCCAGGGCACAACCAAAGGGACGTCTATCGACCCACCCACCAAGGATTCCCCCCCCCCCCCCCCGCACGGCACAGCAGGATGCCTGAGAGATCCACGCAGCCCTACAGCGGCAAGTCACATTCGCACAGTCAAAATTCAATGGCAGAGACAAAACGTTAAGGTCAGTGAGAGGGAAGAGAATAACCGGCCCAGGAGCAACGGTGTGAAGAACACGGAGAAGACGGGTCCTAGACGCCGGGGTCCCCGGAGCAGCGATTTCATCAGAGGCCCGCAAACGTCCACGATCTCCACACCACGTTTATGGCCGACTGCGTGCGTGGGTCCTTTGGAATCGACCAGGCTACCGTCCGGGCCACTTTGGGACATCGTGTCCAGCTGCCCCGAGCGGTGGAGCTGTCGTTCAAGTGTAAGATGGGGCCCGTCCGGGGAGAGAATGGGGACGGGGAAAGGGAGGCCGCGGGAAGTCACAGAGTCTGAGGTGTTCGGGGGAGACTGACTCTTCTGAAGTGGAGGTGGTAGAAGGAGAGCAGCAGGATTTTTGGATTTTTGTTCCCTCTGTTAGGTATCTGGGTCCGGAGGAGAGTGGGGCGGGGGGGGGGGGGCGGGTGGTGGTGGTGGTGGTGGGTGTGAGGCTGAGGCGGGGCTGGTGTTTCCTTTCCGAGTCAGGTGGAAGAGCTCCTCCAGTGGAGGTTTTTAGACAAGGGGTCTGGTCTGGCAGGATGGGAGGTTGCGGGTTGAGCCACAGGGGAATCTGTCGTAGCTCAGACTCGGGCCTTTGAAGAAATAGACAGAGAGAGGAGTTTTGCTCTGTCTGTCACCGCAGCCGGCACCTCAGGAGCAACAACAGGAGGCTTCCCGAATGAGTGAAGGGGCAGGAGCCAGCGTGCCCCGTGCCTCTCTCAGCCCTGCGCCGGCAGGGAAGGAAGCAGGCAGGCAGGCCTCAGGGCTACTCCCGTCCTACTGCCCGGTGGTCCCTGTCCCGGCCCCGCCCCCACTCTCCCCCTGACCCTCACCGCTCCCCAGCCCTCTTCTCAGCCAGAGAGGCGATGGGGGGGGGGCGGTGCGGTCCCAGAACAAGTTTCCTCTCATCCGCCATCATCTTGCCACCCTGACGACTTGGCCTGAGATCCGGCCTAGGCTGTACCCGTGTGTGGTTTTCCTGTGGACAAGGGGGCCGGTTCACCATTTCGGAAGAAACCCCTAGCCTTCCACTGCCGAGTCGCCAGCCTGGGAGGGGGGAGGGGGGAGGGGGGAGGGGAGGTCAGGCCCATTCATTCCGATGGGCCTGGCGTCAGGGCTTCATTCAAGTGCAGGAAGCTCTCTCCCATGGCCTCGGGCTTTTTTCCATTGAACGGCTTTCTTCAATTCCCCCACCCTTAGGCCGCAGTCCACCAAGGGCCGGGAGGCAGGGAGGGGAGATGTTGGGGCAGGGTGGCTGTCTGAGAAACTCGCCTCATCTGGGGCAGAAAGAGTGCCCCCCTCCTTTCTCTAACCCTACTAGACTGCTTGAGGATCACGGACGGTTTGGCTCATCGATGAGCCCTGCGTTATGGGCCCGGCAAGCAAACTCCTAACGGGCAACCCGCCGCTCTAGGCGTGTGTGGGTTTTTTGATCTTTCACCTTCAAGTTCGCACGACATCGGTCCGTGTCCCCCGCCCCGGCTTCCCATGGGAAATCCTCCGTCTCTTTCCACAGACTCACTGGCGACTTCACACAGTGCCTGCCTCCTCCTCCTTAGGAAGGAAGGAAGGAAGGAAGGAAGGAAGGAAGGAAGGAAGGAAGGAAGGAAGGAAGGGAGGGGCTGACCCCGTGGCCGAGCGGTTGAGTTTGCACGCTCCGCTTCAGCGGCCCGGGGCTTGGAAGGTTCGGATCCTGGGCTCGGACACGGCACCGCTCATCAAACCACGCTGAGGTGGCGTCCCACACGGCAGAACCAGAGGGACCCTCAAAGAGAATATAGAACTAGGTACTGGGGTGCTCTGGGGAGAAGAAGAAGAAGGAGGAGGAATAAAAAGAAAAGAAAAGATTGGCAATGAGCTCGGGTGCCAGTCTTTAAAAAAAAAAAAAAAAAGAGGAAGAAAGATGGACAAACAGGAACGAATCCCACTGACGGCACCTCCAAATGGTGGGGGGCAGGGGGGTGGGGGGGGTGGGGAGTGGCATCATCGGGCCAAGGGTGACTCTAAGCGTGATCCCGCGGTTGTGTTATTTGACATTTTATCGAATCGATTTATTATTTTATTTTTGAGGAAGATGAGCCCTGAGCGAACATCTGCCACCAATCCTCCTCTGTCGGCCGAGGAAGACTGGCCCTGAGCTGACATCCGTGCCCATCCCCCTCTACTTTCCAGGTGGGACGCCTGCCACAGCGTGGCTCGCCAAGCGGTGCCGGGTCCTGCGCCCGGGATCCGGACCGGCGAACCCGGGGCCGGCGGAGCAGAACGTGCGAACTTCACCGCCGCGCCACCGGGCCGGCCCCCGGAGTTGTTTTGAAAATCCAGTAAGGGGCTGGCCCCGTGGCCGAGTGGTTAAGTTCGCGCGCTCCGCTGCAGGCAGCCCAGTGTTTCATCGGTTCGTTCGGATCCCGGGCGCGGACACGGCACTGCTCATCAAACCACGCTGAGGCGGCGTCCCACATACCACCGCTAGAAGGACCCACCGCGAAGAACACACAACTACGTACCGGGGGGCTTTGGGGAGAAAAAGGAAAGACAAAAAATAAAATCTTCCAAACTCCAATAAAACTTTGAGTGAAGACGACGAGGAGGATGCGAAACGTATCTCACGCCTCCGAGCCGAGCCGTCCGTTTAGGTTTAGGAAGGGGGACGAGGACCCTTTGTAAGCGACATCCCTTTTTAAGCACCATTCTAAACCACAGAACAGAACTCCCTCTCCTCGACCCGGAGCGAGGAGGTTCCTGGGTGTGTCAGAGAGGGTCACGTCCTCTGCAGCACGAACGAACCGCCAGGGTTCGGCCACGGGAAAGAATTTCTTCCTCTCCAGGGGGACTAAAAGTCACCGACGGCAGCGGGCGTAGGTGCTATCCTTCCCGTCCAGGAAAGGCAGGGAGAACTTCAGCCGTGAAGAGAAGGAGGTCTTCCTCACTCCCCGTTTTGGGAGGGCCCCTTTGGCAGGGGAGTTTTGTCTCCTGATTTCAAGTCAGGAAGAAAAGGGAGAGAGAGAGAGAGAGAGAGAGAGAGAGAGAGTGTGTGTCCTTCTCGTGCCAGGTCGGTCTGAGGGGGACCTCCTCTGGTTTCCTCCCTTCCCAGGGAACGCCGTTCGCTCCTTCTTCTAGAAAAAGCTCCCAAAGCACCACCGCCCAGGATGGTCGACCTACGCCCATTGTCCCTCCTTTCCCAATCATTTCTACCGCGACAGAGGGACAGAGGCCCCTGCCCCATCCCCATCCCCACCCCCACCCCCATCGCCTGCCTCCTTGATGGCCAAAGGAGCTGCCTCTGAGAATGGAACGGGGCTTGGAAACCTTCTAGAGGGGTGACTCTCACCTGCCTGCCTGCTGGGAAAAGCACCACGCTGTCCATCGGACTGCTCTTTTGGGCAAACGTAGGCGTGCCACATAGCGATCGACAGCTATGGCGGGGGGGGGGGGCGGGGTGGCGTGGTGGTGCCCAGGATCCACGACACGTGACGGCTGCGGAGCACGACAGCCCTAAGACCTTGAGGGAGACGGGGTGGCGCGTGAATCCTTTCGGAACGAGAACGACAGGAAACGCTGACGGGGACGTGTTCTCCTCTCGAGAACACACCAACGCCTCGCACGGTGTCTGACCCGGGGTGCCTCTGACTTTTGTCATCAGAGACGATCCTCTCGACCGCCCCTCACGCTTTGGGGAAAAGGGGAGAGGGACTCGGTAGCACGGGAAAAGCCATCCATCCGCCCTTCCTTTCCGTCTTCACGGCTCCTTCTCGTGGAAAACGAGGAAGCCATCCGGAGGAACGGAACACTGACCCGGGCCAAAGCGTGGCCCAGCCTGAGCCTCCAAAACCTTCTGCTAAGTGAGAGGTGCCAGACATCCAAGGCGACCTACGTTGCGATTCCACACAGAGGAGAGAGCTAGAACGGTCCAACCCTAGAGGGCGACAGCAGATGGCGGCGGCGGCGGCGGCGGCAGCGGTGGTGGTGATCGTGGTGGGGCAGATCCGGGAGTGGGGCCGTTTTTTCTTTCGGGGGGAGGGGATGGAAACGGAAACCTTCTGGAAATAGATAGCCATGACGGATGCGCCACCTTGGGGAGAGAGACTCCCGAAGGCCACTGGCTTGTGCCCCGTGGAAAGGATGGATTCGGTGGGATGGGAATTCTACCTCCGTGTAGAGCGTGTGGTAAACCACGAGGTAGGTGGGTGGGTGGGTGGGTGGGTGGCCTCCCTGCCTCGCCTCCACCTAGACGTCCACACACAGAGACCGACGAGGGAGGGAGGGAGGGAGGGAGGGAGGGAGGGAGGGAGGGAGGGAGGGAGAGAGACAAGATGGACAGAGGCCGAGGCCGAGGCCGAGGCAGTGAGCGAGTAAGTGATCGACCCTGGCCATAGGGATTCCTCAGAGGGCGTCTCTTGGCTCCCCAAACGAAGAATGTGTGTGGAGATCGAGAAAGATCACCGACCTAGGAGAACCAGCAAGACTTCCTCACCCGCCAGAGAGCCGCTGGGCCCCTGCCGTCCCTGCCACCGCCACCCCTACCCCTCGCCTTTGGCAGCGACGCCAACGAAAGGCAGGCAGACGAGTGGGAGAGTCGTGTGGTGGTGTCCCCCAAGGAAGGTGGGTCCATGCCGACGAGCGGTCGTCGGCGTGTGGAAAAGCCAGAGGCGGGCTGACTAGAAGGAGGGCGTCCTGGAGGAAGGGGCCAGGGTGTGAGGGAGAGAGGCCTGTTCCTCTTCCCCTGTCGGTCCCAAGTCAGGGGCCCAAAGGAGGAAAGCTGTCCGTTCCTTTCCGACTCGGACGGTTCGGGCGGAACCGACCGATCCCCGCGGCGGCGCAGTCGGGGCTTTCTGGACCAGAACCCCTCTCTCTGTCGCCTTTCGACCACACGCACGCTTTAGAGGCCAAGGGAAAATGGATCGGGTCTCTCTGTCTCTCTCCCTAGAAAACAAGGGGCCGGGGGCCGAGCCCGTGGACGAACGGTCAAGTAGCGCCCCCCACCCCGGCCCCCGGCTTCGACGGCCCAGGTTTTCACCGGTTCGGATCCTGGGCGCAGCCCCAGACCCAGCATCGCCCTTCAAGCCACGCCGAGGCGGCGTCCCACATAGCAGAAACGCGAAAGACCTACCACTGGAACCTACAACTATGGACGGGACGGGACGGGACGGGGCGGGGCGGGGCGGGGCGGGGCGGGGGTGGGGGGGGCGGCTTTGGGGAGCAGGAAGAAAGAAAAAATAAAAGAAACACAAGGACGGTCATCGCGATAGTTCTTTCCACTTCCATCCATATGTTAACAGGACCCAAGTTTCCCGACCTCCATTTGGATGTATGTTAACTAAATGGAGAAGCTATTCAAAGGACTCCTCTAAAGAAGTCCACGTTCTTCTTTCTAAATGATAATGAAAATCATTGTCACCACCGCTCTTCCGACCCTCCATGTCCAGACGGCCTCCCGCCCCTCCCCTATCCCCAACTCCCGCCCCGCCCCGCGCCGACCCCCGACCCCGGCATTCTCCACGCCCACCTTTCCCTCTCCACTCCTACCCCCCCCCCGTCCCCCGCCGCCCGGGACACCGCACCCCGCGCCCCCCCCCCCCCCAATCCAGGCCGGGCCACCTGGTCGACCTCCTCGAACACTATATAAGAGGATGCCGGGCAGCAGGTGGCGCCCGACAAGCGGCCTCCTCACCGGCCGGACGGATCAGCCTCGCGGGGGCGGGCGATGGGGAGGCGTTCGTCCAGGTCAGGTCAGGTCGGGGGAGGGAGGATGCCGCGCCGGCCGGCCTGGTGCGTGGCCTGGTCCCGATCCACCCCGCGTCTCGTTTCTCGGGCCGGGACGAGTACAGGCGGGGAGGCCGACTCGGTCACGGAAAGCGGCCTTGGGGAGGTTTTGGCGAACGTCCCTGTCCCGGGGCCGTCTGCCGACTAGGGGACGGAGTCCTCCTCCATGCTCCTTCTCGCCCCCAGTCGGGCGGGTTGTGGGTCGCGCGGTCGACTTGGCCATTTCCCCGGAGGCATCCTGCCTGCCGGGGCTCCCTCCCTCGGGCCGGTGCGAGCGGTCCTCGGGCGGCCCGGGAATTTGGGCCGCAGCGAACGAACGAACGAAGCCCGTCCCTCCTGCGTCGGCACCGATGAGACACAGCCCTGGTGGATGGAGCCGCTTTCCTCGGGTTTCCTTTTGCTTTCGGCCGCTGCTGCCACCAAACCTCCCTAAACGATAGGAATGAAAACGGGAACCGTTGGCATAATAAAAGCGTTTTGGTTGGCGTGTTTCTTGGCTTTTGGGGACTCGAGAGGTATGATGGATGATCTCCGATTGACGTTGGGAAGGTCTATTTCATCCCAGTCGCACGAACCCCGAAAACGTGGCGGCTGGACGAGGGAGGGAGGGAGGGAGGGAGGGAGGGAGGGAGGGAGGCCAACCACGGGATTTCCGCACGACCAGCTGATGGACACGAGCGCCCCGTGAGCCGGGCGGAGGGCAGCCGCCCGGGTCTCGCAGCTACGTGCCCGCGGAACCCTCGGGACTGCGAGAAGCCGGAGCGACCCGCAGCCATGTGGCGCTCGGCGCGGACATCTGGTCGACCCGCGCGCCACGGGACCCGGGGCCCGAGTCCGGGCCGGGCCGCCGGTCGACCCGGCAGGGCGGCTGCCCCGGGGGCCTCGCGGCTGCTCGTCCGCAGCCTCCAGGGAGCCCTCGGGGCTCCGAGAAGGCCGAGCGCCCCGCGGCCCCACGGCCCCGCGGCGCTCGGTGCGGACATCTGGTCGACCCGCCCCCCCCCCCCCCCCCGAGACACGGGGGTCGGGTCGCCGGTCGACCCGGCAGGGCGGCGGCCACGGCGGCCTCGCCGCTGCTCGTCCGCCGGGTCGCCGGAGCCCTCGAGCCTCCGAGAAGGCCGAGCGCCCTGCGGTCCCGCGGCGCTCGGCGCGGACATCTGGTCGACCCGCGCGCCGCCGGACCCCGTGGCTACGAGTCCGCGGGGCCTTCGGAGCCGACAGAGGGCCGGGAGCGCACCCAGAGCACCCAGAGCCCCGGGACCCGGCCCCGAGCGCCGCGGACATCTGGTCGACCCGCGCGCCCCGGTCCGGGGACCAAGTCCGGGCCGGACAGCTGGTCGACCCGGCAGGGCGGCTGCCCCGGGGGCCTCGCGGCTGCTCGTCCGCAGCCTCCAGGGAGCCCTCGGTGCTCCGAGAAGGCCGAGCGCCCCGCGGCCCCGCGGCGCTCGGCGCGGACATCTGGTCGACCCGCGCGCCGCCGGACCCCGTGGCTACGAGTCCGCGGGGCCTTCGGAGCCGACAGAGGGCCGGGAGCGCACCCAGAGCACCCAGAGACCCGGGACCCGGCCCCGAGCGCCGCGGACATCTGGTCGACCCGCGCGCCCCGGTCCGGGGACCAAGTCCGGGCCGGACAGCTGGTCGACCCGGCAGGGCGGCGGCCCCGGCGGCCTCCAGGGAGCCCTCGGGGCTCCGAGAAGGCCGAGCGCCCCGCGGCCCCGCGGCCCCGCGGGGCGCTCGGTGCGGACATCTGGTCGACCCGCCCACCCCCCCGAGACCCGAGACCCGGGGGCCGGGTCGCCAGTCGACCCGGCAGGGCGGCGGCCCCAGCGGCCTCGCCGCTGCTCGTCCGCCGGGTCGCCGGAGCCCTCGAGCCTCCGAGAAGGCCGAGCGCCCTGCGGTCCCGCGGCGCTCGGCGCGGACATCTGGTCGACCCGCGCGCCGCCGGACCCCGTGGCTACGAGTCCGCGGGGCCTTCGGAGCCGACAGAGGGCCGGGAGCGCACCCAGAGCACCCAGAGCCCCGGGGCCCGGCCCCGAGCGCCGCGGACATCTGGTCGACCCGCGCGCCCCGGTCCGGGGACCGAGTCCGGGCCGGACAGCTGGTCGACCCGGCAGGGCGGCTGCCCCGGGGGCCTCGCGGCTGCTCGTCCGCAGCCTCCAGGGAGCCCTCGGGGCTCCGAGAAGGCCGAGCGCCCCGCGTCCCCGCGGCGCTCGTCGCGGACATCTGGTCGACCCGCGCGCCGCCGGACCCCGTGGCTACGAGTCCGCGGGGCCTTCGGAGCCGACAGAGGGCCGGGAGCGCACCCAGAGCACCCAGAGACCCGGGACCCGGCCCCGGGCGCCGCGGACATCTGGTCGACCCGCGCGCCCCACTCCGGGGACCAAGTCCGGGCCGGACAGCTGGTCGACCCGGCAGGGCGGCGGCCCCGGCGGCCTCCAGGGAGCCCTCGGGGCTCCGAGAAGGCCGAGCGCCCCGCGGCCCCCGCGTCCCCGCGGCCCCGCGGGGCGCTCGGTGCGGACATCTGGTCGACCCGCCCACCCCCCCGAGACCCGAGACCCGGGGGCCGGGTCGCCGGTCGACCCGGCAGGGCGGCGGCCCCAGCGGCCTCGCCGCTGCTCGTCCGCCGGGTCGCCGGAGCCCTCGAGCCTCCGAGAAGGCCGAGCGCCCTGCGGTCCCGCGGCGCTCTGCGCGGACATCTGGTCGACCCGCGCGCCGCCGGACCCCGTGGCTACGAGTCCGCGGGGCCTTCGGAGCCGACAGAGGGCCGGGAGCGCACCCAGAACACCCAGGGCACCCAGAGCCCCGAGGCCCGGCCCCGAGCGCCGCGGACATCTGGTCGACCCGCGCGCCCCGGTCCGGGGACCAAGTCCGGGCCGGACAGCTGGTCGACCAGGCAGGGCGGCGGCCCCGGCGGCCTCGCGGCTGCTCGTCCGCGGCCTCCGCGTAGCCCTCGGGGCTCCGAGAGGAGCGTGCGCCCCGCGCGGACATCT
>NW_027224821.1:0-22500 GCF_041296235.1 Equus asinus
TGAAACCGACGAAGATGGACAACAGAGGCTAGCTCAGGTGGCAATTTTTAAGGAAAAATAAAAGGAAGTGCGTGGAGACCTGGGGAAAAAGCAACACGGAGAAATCTACCCTCTAGAACTGAGAAAGAAGCGCAACAGAGGCTAGCTCAGGTGGCAATCTTTAAGCAAAAAAATAAGATAAAAAAATACAATGGCGAGGAGACACGGTGAAAAAGCAACCCTGAAAAAGGTACCCTCTGAAACTGAGGAAGCAGGGCAACAGTGCCTAGCTCAGGTGACAATCTTTAAGCAAAAGAAACACACAAGGGCGTGGGGAGCTGGCGAAAAGGCAACACTGAGAAATCCACCCTCTGAAACGGACGAAGATGGGCAACAGAGGCTAGCTCAGGTGGCAATCTTTAAGCAAAAGAAACACACAAGGGCGTGGAGACCTGGGGAAAAAGCAACACGGAGAAATCCACCCTCTGAAACTGAGGAAGATGGGCAAGAGAGGCTACCTCAGGTGGCAATCCTTAAGCAAAAACAAAGCACAAAGGCGTGGAGCCCTGGGGACAAAGCAACCCTGAAATATCTACCCTCTGAAACTGAGGAAGATGGGCAAGAGAGGCTGTCTTCAGGTGGCAATCTTTAAGCAAAAGAAACACACAAGGGCGTGGGGAGCTGGGGAAAAGGCAACACTGAGAAATCCACCCTCTGAAACGACGAAGATGGGCAACAGAGGCTAGCTCAGGTGGCAATCGTTAAGCAAAAGAAACACACAAGGGCGTGGAGGCCTGGGGAAAAAGCAACACGGAGAAATCCACCCTCTGAAACTGAGGGACATGGGCAAAAGAAGCTAGCTCAGGTTGCAACCTTTAAGCAGAAAAAAAACACAAGGGCGTGCAGACCTGGCAAAAAAGCCACAGTGAGAAATCTACCCTCTGAAACCGACGAAGATGGACAACAGAGGCTAGCTCAGGTGGCAATTTTTAAGGAAAAATAAAAGGAAGTGCGTGGAGACCTGGGGAAAAAGCAACACGGAGAAATCTACCCTCTAGAACTGAGAAAGAAGCGCAACAGAGGCTAGCTCAGGTGGCAATCTTTAAGCAAAAAAAATAAGATAAAAAAATACAATGGCGAGGAGACCCGGTCAAAAAGCAACCCTGAAAAAGGTACCCTCTGAAACTGAGGAAGCAGGGCAACAGTGCCTAGCTCAGGTGACAATCTTTAAGCAAAAGAAACACACAAGGGCGTGGGGAGCTGGCGAAAAGGCAACACTGAGAAATCCACCCTCTGAAACGGACGAAGATGGGCAACAGAGGCTAGCTCAGGTGGCAATCTTTAAGCAAAAGAAACACACAAGGGCGTGGAGACCTGGGGAAAAAGCAACACGGAGAAATCCACCCTCTGAAACTGAGGAAGATGGGCAAGAGAGGCTACCTCAGGTGGCAATCCTTAAGCAAAAACAAAGCACAAAGGCGTGGAGCCCTGGGGACAAAGCAACCCTGAAATATCTACCCTCTGAAACTGAGGAACATGGGCAAGAGAGGCTAGCTCAGGTGGCAATCGTTAAGCAAAAACAAAACACAAAGGCGTGGAGACCTGGGGAAAAAGCAACCCTGAAATATCTACCCTCTGAAACTGAGGAAGATGGGCAAGAGAGGCTGGCTTCAGGTGGCAATCTTTAAGCAAAAGAAACACACAAGGGCGTGGAGGCCTGGGGAAAAAGCAACACGGAGAAATCCACCCTCTGAAACTGAGGGACATGGGCAAAAGAAGCTAGCTCAGGTTGCAACCTTTAAGCAGAAAAAAAACACAAGGGCGTGCAGACCTGGCAAAAAAGCAACAGTGAGAAATCTACCCTCTGAAACCGACGAAGATGGACAACAGAGGCTAGCTCAGGTGGCAATTTTTAAGGAAAAATAAAAGGAAGTGCGTGGAGACCTGGGGAAAAAGCAACACGGAGAAATCTACCCTCTAGAACTGAGAAAGAAGCGCAACAGAGGCTAGCTCAGGTGGCAATCTTTAAGCAAAAAAATAAGATAAAAAAATACAATGGCGAGGAGACCCGGTGAAAAAGCAACCCTGAAAAAGGTACCCTCTGAAACTGAGGAAGCAGGGCAACAGTGCCTAGCTCAGGTGACAATCTTTAAGCAAAAGAAACACACAAGGGCGTGGGGAGCTGGCGAAAAGGCAACACGGAGAAATCCACCCTCTGAAACTGAGGAAGATGGGCAAGAGAGGCTACCTCAGGTGGCAATCCTTAAGCAAAAACAAAGCACAAAGGCGTGGAGCCCTGGGACAAAGCAACCCTGAAATATCTACCCTCTGAAACTCAGGAAGATGGGCAAGAGAGGCTACCTCAGGTGGCAATCGTTAAGCAAAAACAAAACCCAAAGGCGTGGAGACCTGGGGAAAAAGCAACCCTGAAATATCTACCCTCTGAAACTGAGGAAGATGGGCAAGAGAGGCTGTCTTCAGGTGGCAATCTTTAAGCAAAAGAAACACACAAGGGCGTGGGGAGCTGGGGAAAAGGCAACACTGAGAAATCCACCCTCTGAAACGGACGAAGATGGGCAACAGAGGCTAGCTCAGGTGGCAATCGTTAAGCAAAAGAAACACACAAGGGCGTGGAGGCCTGGGGAAAAAGCAACACGGAGAAATCCACCCTCTGAAACTGAGGGACATGGGCAAAAGAAGCTAGCTCAGGTTGCAACCTTTAAGCAGAAAAAAAACACAAGGGCGTGCAGACCTGGCAAAAAAGCCACAGTGAGAAATCTACCCTCTGAAACCGACGAAGATGGACAACAGAGGCTAGCTCAGGTGGCAATTTTTAAGGAAAAATAAAAGGAAGTGCGTGGAGACCTGGGGAAAAAGCAACACGGAGAAATCTACCCTCTAGAACTGAGAAAGAAGCGCAACAGAGGCTAGCTCAGGTGGCAATCTTTAAGCAAAAAAAATAAGATAAAAAAATACAATGGCGAGGAGACACGGTGAAAAAGCAACCCTGAAAAAGGTACCCTCTGAAACTGAGGAAGCAGGGCAACAGTGCCTAGCTCAGGTGACAATCTTTAAGCAAAAGAAACACACAAGGGCGTGGGGAGCTGGCGAAAAGGCAACACTGAGAAATCCACCCTCTGAAACGGACGAAGATGGGCAACAGAGGCTAGCTCAGGTGGCAATCTTTAAGCAAAAGAAACACACAAGGGCGTGGAGACCTGGGGAAAAAGCAACACGGAGAAATCCACCCTCTGAAACTGAGGAAGATGGGCAAGAGAGGCTACCTCAGGTGGCAATCCTTAAGCAAAAACAAAGCACAAAGGCGTGGAGCCCTGGGGACAAAGCAACCCTGAAATATCTACCCTCTGAAACTGAGGAAGATGGGCAAGAGAGGCTGTCTTCAGGTGGCAATCTTTAAGCAAAAGAAACACACAAGGGCGTGGGGAGCTGGGGAAAAGGCAACACTGAGAAATCCACCCTCTGAAACGGACGAAGATGGGCAACAGAGGCTAGCTCAGGTGGCAATCGTTAAGCAAAAGAAACACACAAGGGCGTGGAGGCCTGGGGAAAAAGCAACACGGAGAAATCCACCCTCTGAAACTGAGGGACATGGGCAAAAGAAGCTAGCTCAGGTTGCAACCTTTAAGCAGAAAAAAAACACAAGGGCGTGCAGACCTGGCAAAAAAGCCACAGTGAGAAATCTACCCTCTGAAACCGACGAAGATGGACAACAGAGGCTAGCTCAGGTGGCAATTTTTAAGGAAAAATAAAAGGAAGTGCGTGGAGACCTGGGGAAAAAGCAACACGGAGAAATCTACCCTCTAGAACTGAGAAAGAAGCGCAACAGAGGCTAGCTCAGGTGGCAATCTTTAAGCAAAAAAAAATAAGATAAAAAAATACAATGGCGAGGAGACCCGGTCAAAAAGCAACCCTGAAAAAGGTACCCTCTGAAACTGAGGAAGCAGGGCAACAGTGCCTAGCTCAGGTGACAATCTTTAAGCAAAAGAAACACACAAGGGCGTGGGGAGCTGGCGAAAAGGCAACACTGAGAAATCCACCCTCTGAAACGGACGAAGATGGGCAACAGAGGCTAGCTCAGGTGGCAATCTTTAAGCAAAAGAAACACACAAGGGCGTGGAGACCTGGGGAAAAAGCAACACGGAGAAATCCACCCTCTGAAACTGAGGAAGATGGGCAAGAGAGGCTACCTCAGGTGGCAATCCTTAAGCAAAAACAAAGCACAAAGGCGTGGAGCCCTGGGGACAAAGCAACCCTGAAATATCTACCCTCTGAAACTGAGGAACATGGGCAAGAGAGGCTAGCTCAGGTGGCAATCGTTAAGCAAAAACAAAACACAAAGGCGTGGAGACCTGGGGAAAAAGCAACCCTGAAATATCTACCCTCTGAAACTGAGGAAGATGGGCAAGAGAGGCTGGCTTCAGGTGGCAATCTTTAAGCAAAAGAAACACACAAGGGCGTGGAGGCCTGGGGAAAAAGCAACACGGAGAAATCCACCCTCTGAAACTGAGGGACATGGGCAAAAGAAGCTAGCTCAGGTTGCAACCTTTAAGCAGAAAAAAAACACAAGGGCGTGCAGACCTGGCAAAAAAGCAACAGTGAGAAATCTACCCTCTGAAACCGACGAAGATGGACAACAGAGGCTAGCTCAGGTGGCAATTTTTAAGGAAAAATAAAAGGAAGTGCGTGGAGACCTGGGGAAAAAGCAACACGGAGAAATCTACCCTCTAGAACTGAGAAAGAAGCGCAACAGAGGCTAGCTCAGGTGGCAATCTTTAAGCAAAAAAAATAAGATAAAAAAATACAATGGCGAGGAGACCCGGTCAAAAAGCAACCCTGAAAAAGGTACCCTCTGAAACTGAGGAAGCAGGGCAACAGTGCCTAGCTCAGGTGACAATCTTTAAGCAAAAGAAACACACAAGGGCGTGGGGAGCTGGCGAAAAGGCAACACTGAGAAATCCACCCTCTGAAACGGACGAAGATGGGCAACAGAGGCTAGCTCAGGTGGCAATCCTTAAGCAAAAACAAAGCACAAAGGCGTGGAGCCCTGGGGACAAAGCAACCCTGAAATATCTACCCTCTGAAACTCAGGAAGATGGGCAAGAGAGGCTACCTCAGGTGGCAATCGTTAAGCAAAAACAAAACCCAAAGGCGTGGAGACCTGGGGAAAAAGCAACCCTGAAATATCTACCCTCTGAAACTGAGGAAGATGGGCAAGAGAGGCTGTCTTCAGGTGGCAATCTTTAAGCAAAAGAAACACACAAGGGCGTGGGGAGCTGGGGAAAAGGCAACACTGAGAAATCCACCCTCTGAAACGGACGAAGATGGGCAACAGAGGCTAGCTCAGGTGGCAATCGTTAAGCAAAAGAAACACACAAGGGCGTGGAGGCCTGGGGAAAAAGCAACACGGAGAAATCCACCCTCTGAAACTGAGGGACATGGGCAAAAGAAGCTAGCTCAGGTTGCAACCTTTAAGCAGAAAAAAAACACAAGGGCGTGCAGACCTGGCAAAAAAGCCACAGTGAGAAATCTACCCTCTGAAACCGACGAAGATGGACAACAGAGGCTAGCTCAGGTGGCAATTTTTAAGGAAAAATAAAAGGAAGTGCGTGGAGACCTGGGGAAAAAGCAACACGGAGAAATCTACCCTCTAGAACTGAGAAAGAAGCGCAACAGAGGCTAGCTCAGGTGGCAATCTTTAAGCAAAAAAAATAAGATAAAAAAATACAATGGCGAGGAGACACGGTGAAAAAGCAACCCTGAAAAAGGTACCCTCTGAAACTGAGGAAGCAGGGCAACAGTGCCTAGCTCAGGTGACAATCTTTAAGCAAAAGAAACACACAAGGGCGTGGGGAGCTGGCGAAAAGGCAACACTGAGAAATCCACCCTCTGAAACGGACGAAGATGGGCAACAGAGGCTAGCTCAGGTGGCAATCTTTAAGCAAAAGAAACACACAAGGGCGTGGAGACCTGGGGAAAAAGCAACACGGAGAAATCCACCCTCTGAAACTGAGGAAGATGGGCAAGAGAGGCTACCTCAGGTGGCAATCCTTAAGCAAAAACAAAGCACAAAGGCGTGGAGCCCTGGGGACAAAGCAACCCTGAAATATCTACCCTCTGAAACTGAGGAAGATGGGCAAGAGAGGCTGTCTTCAGGTGGCAATCTTTAAGCAAAAGAAACACACAAGGGCGTGGGGAGCTGGGGAAAAGGCAACACTGAGAAATCCACCCTCTGAAACGGACGAAGATGGGCAACAGAGGCTAGCTCAGGTGGCAATCGTTAAGCAAAAGAAACACACAAGGGCGTGGAGGCCTGGGGAAAAAGCAACACGGAGAAATCCACCCTCTGAAACTGAGGGACATGGGCAAAAGAAGCTAGCTCAGGTTGCAACCTTTAAGCAGAAAAAAAACACAAGGGCGTGCAGACCTGGCAAAAAAGCCACAGTGAGAAATCTACCCTCTGAAACCGACGAAGATGGACAACAGAGGCTAGCTCAGGTGGCAATTTTTAAGGAAAAATAAAAGGAAGTGCGTGGAGACCTGGGGAAAAAGCAACACGGAGAAATCTACCCTCTAGAACTGAGAAAGAAGCGCAACAGAGGCTAGCTCAGGTGGCAATCTTTAAGCAAAAAAAATAAGATAAAAAAATACAATGGCGAGGAGACCCGGTCAAAAAGCAACCCTGAAAAAGGTACCCTCTGAAACTGAGGAAGCAGGGCAACAGTGCCTAGCTCAGGTGACAATCTTTAAGCAAAAGAAACACACAAGGGCGTGGGGAGCTGGCGAAAAGGCAACACTGAGAAATCCACCCTCTGAAACGGACGAAGATGGGCAACAGAGGCTAGCTCAGGTGGCAATCTTTAAGCAAAAGAAACACACAAGGGCGTGGAGACCTGGGGAAAAAGCAACACGGAGAAATCCACCCTCTGAAACTGAGGAAGATGGGCAAGAGAGGCTACCTCAGGTGGCAATCCTTAAGCAAAAACAAAGCACAAAGGCGTGGAGCCCTGGGGACAAAGCAACCCTGAAATATCTACCCTCTGAAACTGAGGAACATGGGCAAGAGAGGCTAGCTCAGGTGGCAATCGTTAAGCAAAAACAAAACACAAAGGCCTGGAGACCTGGGGAAAAAGCAACCCTGAAATATCTACCCTCTGAAACTGAGGAAGATGGGCAAGAGAGGCTGGCTTCAGGTGGCAATCTTTAAGCAAAAGAAACACACAAGGGCGTGGAGGCCTGGGGAAAAAGCAACACGGAGAAATCCACCCTCTGAAACTGAGGGACATGGGCAAAAGAAGCTAGCTCAGGTTGCAACCTTTAAGCAGAAAAAAAACACAAGGGCGTGCAGACCTGGCAAAAAAGCAACAGTGAGAAATCTACCCTCTGAAACCGACGAAGATGGACAACAGAGGCTAGCTCAGGTGGCAATTTTTAAGGAAAAATAAAAGGAAGTGCGTGGAGACCTGGGGAAAAAGCAACACGGAGAAATCTACCCTCTAGAACTGAGAAAGAAGCGCAACAGAGGCTAGCTCAGGTGGCAATCTTTAAGCAAAAAAAATAAGATAAAAAAATACAATGGCGAGGAGACCCGGTGAAAAAGCAACCCTGAAAAAGGTACCCTCTGAAACTGAGGAAGCAGGGCAACAGTGCCTAGCTCAGGTGACAATCTTTAAGCAAAAGAAACACACAAGGGCGTGGGGAGCTGGCGAAAAGGCAACACTGAGAAATCCACCCTCTGAAACGGACGAAGATGGGCAACAGAGGCTAGCTCAGGTGGCAATCTTTAAGCAAAAGAAACACACAAGGGCGTGGAGACCTGGGGAAAAAGCAACACGGAGAAATCCACCCTCTGAAACTGAGGAAGATGGGCAAGAGAGGCTACCTCAGGTGGCAATCCTTAAGCAAAAACAAAGCACAAAGGCTTGGAGCCCTGGGGACAAAGCAACCCTGAAATATCTACCCTCTGAAACTCAGGAAGATGGGCAAGAGAGGCTACCTCAGGTGGCAATCGTTAAGCAAAAACAAAACCCAAAGGCGTGGAGACCTGGGGAAAAAGCAACCCTGAAATATCTACCCTCTGAAACTGAGGAAGATGGGCAAGAGAGGCTGGCTTCAGGTGGCAATCTTTAAGCAAAAGAAACACACAAGGGCGTGGGGAGCTGGGGAAAAGGCAACACTGAGAAATCCACCCTCTGAAACGGACGAAGATGGGCAACAGAGGCTAGCTCAGGTGGCAATCGTTAAGCAAAAGAAACACACAAGGGCGTGGAGGCCTGGGGAAAAAGCAACACGGAGAAATCCACCCTCTGAAACTGAGGGACATGGGCAAAAGAAGCTAGCTCAGGTTGCAACCTTTAAGCAGAAAAAAAACACAAGGGCGTGCAGACCTGGCAAAAAAGCCACAGTGAGAAATCTACCCTCTGAAACCGACGAAGATGGACAACAGAGGCTAGCTCAGGTGGCAATTTTTAAGGAAAAATAAAAGGAAGTGCGTGGAGACCTGGGGAAAAAGCAACACGGAGAAATCTACCCTCTAGAACTGAGAAAGAAGCGCAACAGAGGCTAGCTCAGGTGGCAATCTTTAAGCAAAAAAAATAAGATAAAAAAATACAATGGCGAGGAGACCCGGTGGAAAAGCAACCCTGAAAAAGGTACCCTCTGAAACTGAGGAAGCAGGGCAACAGTGCCTAGCTCAGGTGACAATCTTTAAGCAAAAGAAACACACAAGGGCGTGGGGAGCTGGCGAAAAGGCAACACTGAGAAATCCACCCTCTGAAACGGACGAAGATGGGCAACAGAGGCTAGCTCAGGTGGCAATCTTTAAGCAAAAGAAACACAGAAGGGCGTGGAGACATGGGGAAAAAGCAACACGGAGAAATCCACCCTCTGAAACTGAGGAAGATGGGCAAGAGAGGCTACCTCAGGTGGCAATCCTTAAGCAAAAACAAAGCACAAAGGCGTGGAGCCCTGGGGACAAAGCAACCCTGAAATATCTACCCTCTGAAACTGAGGAACATGGGCAAGAGAGGCTAGCTCAGGTGGCAATCGTTAAGCAAAAACAAAACACAAAGGCGTGGAGACCTGGGGAAAAAGCAACCCTGAAATATCTACCCTCTGAAACTGAGGAAGATGGGCAAGAGAGGCTGGCTTCAGGTGGCAATCTTTAAGCAAAAGAAACACACAAGGGCGTGGAGGCCTGGGGAAAAAGCAACACGGAGAAATCCACCCTCTGAAACTGAGGGACATGGGCAAAAGAAGCTAGCTCAGGTTGCAACCTTTAAGCAGAAAAAAAACACAAGGGCGTGCAGACCTGGCAAAAAAGCCACAGTGAGAAATCTACCCTCTGAAACCGACGAAGATGGACAACAGAGGCTAGCTCAGGTGGCAATTTTTAAGGAAAAATAAAAGGAAGTGCGTGGAGACCTGGGGAAAAAGCAACACGGAGAAATCTACCCTCTAGAACTGAGAAAGAAGCGCAACAGAGGCTAGCTCAGGTGGCAATCTTTAAGCAAAAAAAATAAAATAAAAAAATACAATGGCGAGGAGACCCGGTGAAAAAGCAACCCTGAAAAAGGTACCCTCTGAAACTGAGGAAGCAGGGCAACAGTGCCTAGCTCAGGTGACAATCTTTAAGCAAAAGAAACACACAAGGGCGTGGGGAGCTGGCGAAAAGGCAACACTGAGAAATCCACCCTCTGAAACGGACGAAGATGGGCAACAGAGGCTAGCTCAGGTGGCAATCGTTAAGCAAAAGAAACACACAAGGGCGTGGAGACCTGGGGAAAAAGCAACACGGAGAAATCCACCCTCTGAAACTGAGGAAGATGGGCAAGAGAGGCTACCTCAGGTGGCAATCCTTAAGCAAAAACAAAGCACAAAGGCGTGGAGCCCTGGGGACAAAGCAACCCTGAAATATCTACCCTCTGAAACTGAGGAACATGGGCAAGAGAGGCTAGCTCAGGTGGCAATCGTTAAGCAAAAACAAAACACAAAGGCGTGGAGACCTGGGGAAAAAGCAACCCTGAAATATCTACCCTCTGAAACTGAGGAAGATGGGCAAGAGAGGCTGGCTTCAGGTGGCAATCTTTAAGCAAAAGAAACACACAAGGGCGTGGAGGCCTGGGGAAAAAGCAACACGGAGAAATCCACCCTCTGAAACTGAGGGACATGGGCAAAAGAAGCTAGCTCAGGTTGCAACCTTTAAGCAGAAAAAAAACACATGGGCGTGCAGACCTGGCAAAAAAGCAACAGTGAGAAATCTACCCTCTGAAACCGACGAAGATGGACAACAGAGGCTAGCTCAGGTGGCAATTTTTAAGGAAAAATAAAAGGAAGTGCGTGGAGACCTGGGGAAAAAGCAACACGGAGAAATCTACCCTCTAGAACTGAGAAAGAAGCGCAACAGAGGCTAGCTCAGGTGGCAATCTTTAAGCAAAAAAAATAAGATAAAAAAATACAATGGCGAGGAGACCCGGTGAAAAAGCAACCCTGAAAAAGGTACCCTCTGAAACTGAGGAAGCAGGGCAACAGTGCCTAGCTCAGGTGACAATCTTTAAGCAAAAGAAACACACAAGGGCGTGGGGAGCTGGCGAAAAGGCAACACTGAGAAATCCACCCTCTGAAACGGACGAAGATGGGCAACAGAGGCTAGCTCAGGTGGCAATCTTTAAGCAAAAGAAACACACAAGGGCGTGGAGACCTGGGGAAAAAGCAACACGGAGAAATCCACCCTCTGAAACTGAGGAAGATGGGCAAGAGAGGCTACCTCAGGTGGCAATCCTTAAGCAAAAACAAAGCACAAAGGCGTGGAGCCCTGGGGACAAAGCAACCCTGAAATATCTACCCTCTGAAACTGAGGAACATGGGCAAGAGAGGCTAGCTCAGGTGGCAATCGTTAAGCAAAAGAAACACACAAGGGCGTGGAGACCTGGGGAAAAGGCAACACTGAGAAATCCACCCTCTGAAACGGACGAAGATGGGCAACAGAGGCTAGCTCAGGTGGCAATCGTTAAGCAAAAACAAAACCCAAAGGCGTGGAGACCTGGGGAAAAAGCAACCCTGAAATATCTACCCTCTGAAACTGAGGAAGATGGGCAAGAGAGGCTGGCTTCAGGTGGCAATCGTTAAGCAAAAGAAACACACAAGGGCGTGGAGACCTGGGGAAAAAGCAACATTCAGAAATCCACCCTCTGAAACTGAGGAAGATGGGCAACAGAGGCTACCTCAGGTGGCAATCGTTAAGCCAAAGAAACACACAAGGGTGTGGAGACCTGGGGAAAAAGCAACACGGAGAAATCCACCCTCTGAAACTGACGAACATGGGCAAAAGAAGCTAGCTCAGGTTGCAACCTTTAAGCAGAAAAAAAACACATGGGCGTGCAGACCTGGCAAAAAAGCAACAGTGAGAAATCTACCCTCTGAAACCGACGAAGATGGACAACAGAGGCTAGCTCAGGTGGCAATTTTTAAGGAAAAATAAAAGGAAGTGCGTGGAGACCTGGGGAAAAAGCAACACGGAGAAATCTACCCTCTAGAACTGAGAAAGAAGCGCAACAGAGGCTAGCTCAGGTGGCAATCTTTAAGCAAAAAAAATAAGATAAAAAAATACAATGGCGAGGAGACCCGGTGAAAAAGCAACCCTGAAAAAGGTACCCTCTGAAACTGAGGAAGCAGGGCAACAGTGCCTAGCTCAGGTGACAATCTTTAAGCAAAAGAAACACACAAGGGCGTGGGGAGCTGGCGAAAAGGCAACACTGAGAAATCCACCCTCTGAAACGGACGAAGATGGGCAACAGAGGCTACCTCAGGTGGCAATCGTTAAGCCAAAGAAACACACAAGGGTGTGGAGACCTGGGGAAAAAGCAACACGGAGAAATCCACCCTCTGAAACTGAGGAACATGGGCAAAAGAAGCTAGCTCAGGTTGCAGCCTTCAAGCCGGAAAAAAAAAGACGCAAGGGCGTGGAGAGCTGGCGAAAAAGCAACACTGAGAAATCTACCCTCTGAAACCGAAGAAGATGGGCAACAGAGGCTAGCTCAGGTGGCAATCTTTAAGCAAAAAAAAAAAAATAAAAAAATACAATGGCGAGGAGACCCGGTCAAAAAGCAACCCTGAAAAAGGTACCCTCTGAAACTGAGGAAGCAGCGCAACAGTGCCTAGCTCAGGTGACAATCTTTAAGCAAAAAAAAAAAACAAAAAACAAAAAACAAAAAACAAAACCCACAATGGAGTGGAGACCCGGGGGAAATCAACACTGAAAAATACAAAAAGAATGGAAGACCAATAGACAGAGCAGGCACTTTCACCTGGGGTGGAGGAGGTACGCATGGATGACCGATAAGCGCATGAAAAGATGTGAGCTGTTCCCTGGAAAAGCAAGTGAGAAAATTAGAGGGAGACATTGTGGGGACACATGCGTGAGACTGCCTTCTTCCAAATACCGGAACAGGATCAAACTGCTAGTCAGGTCGCGGAGAAGCCAAGTCAGTCACTCACGCCTCACTGGTGGTGAAGGGAAACGGTATGGCCTCTGTGAAAAAGGGCGTGGCGGGTTCCAAAACTGACACGCCGCGGAAACAACCACCGAAAGTGGCAACCTACATAAGCCTTTGGTGTATCTTGCCTCCTAAGAGCGTCTGTATGTAGCTGGAGCCTTGGGTCGTTAAGGCTTCCACAGTGATCTGTGGTGGGTGGGTGGGGGGGGGGGGCCTTGGGCCTTGGGGGTCTCCGCTGGACCTCCAGGAAGTCAGCTTTTGTGGAGTCCCGTGAGTCCTTCCAGGGAGGGAGGCATCCAACCCGAGGGTGGTCTGGAGGGCACCACTCCCACCACTCCCGGGGGCTGGGGCGGGGGGCGGGGTGGGGGCTGCGGCCACGTTCCTGTTCATTCACACAGAATCCGGGGCATGAATGTTCTTAGCAGCTCTGTTCCACACAGCCCCACACTGGAAACCACACAGACGTCCTGCGAGTCCCATCCCTTGCTCATGTCGCCGGGGCTCCGGAGGAGGGCCACTCTGTAAAAGCGGCCGCCAGATGGCGCCCAACGACCGGCGCGGAGGGGTCAGCGGGAGGGAACCGGGTCACCAGCCAGCGAGAGTGCACAGCCTGAGCCCACCGCCGGGTCAGGTCTCTCTCTGTCTCTGTCTCTGTCTCTGTCTCTGTCTCTCTCTGTCTCTGTCTCTGTCTCTGTCTCTCTCTGTCTCTCTCTCTCTCTCTTTCTCTCTGGGCCCGCTTGGGGCGGCCGGGAGGTCACCACGTGAGGCCCCAGGGTGTCCACCTCGGAGCTCCCAGGCAGCACAGGGCAACCCTGGGCGCAGAAGGAGGTGTTGGAAAATCGGCGGGGAGGGGGGTGGGGTGGGTGGGCTTGCCAGGAAGGGGACAGACTCCCCACGTGACTTCTGGGCCGGGCCGGGCGCGGGGCTGCCGGCTGGCTGACGCGGACAGAGGTGGAAAAGTCCCCGGAGATGCCACGGGGCAGGCCGGGGCTGCCGGCCCCCGCTTCCCGGAGCGGCCCGAGCACTTCCCGGGCTCCCGGGAGGACTTAGAAAATCACGGCGGGGTGGGGGGTGGGGGTCGCTGTCAAACCGAAACCATGCACGTCATCAGAGAAGGACCGTGACGACGGAGGAATTGTCCGCAGTCTGTCAGGAATTGTGTGCAGCCTGTCACTTCCGGCCCAGAGGGTCTCTCTAAGGCAGACGGACAGACAGAGCCCACAAGTCGTAGAGGAAAGGACCGAGCCGCTTGGCCGCGGAAAAGTTTACAACACAAAACAGGTCTCCCTCCGCACGGGGCCACAGCAAAGCCCAAAGACGACACACGGGGGGGAGCATGGGTGCAGATGCACGTGTGGTGATAAGAATATGGATTTCAGCAGGGCTTCCCGTCCTCATCAACAAGCAGAAGCACCCAAATGGTGGGGGTTGGGGGGCAGAGACCTCACAGCCATTCCCTCCACAAATCGAGTTCCCCAGGACATCCTCACAGCGCCGTGCTGTGAGTGTGTGTGGGTGTTTAAAATGGAGTAAATGTGGACGTGGAACTGCTCCGTGAAACCAAAATAACAACAGTCGTAGATCTTCTTTGGTCATTTAGAAAATTCTTTTTTTTTTTTTTTTCCCCAGCGGTGCACGTATTTCCCTTCCAAAAAAGAAGAACGGGAAAGGAGATGTTAAAGGCAAGCAGAGAGAGGAAAACTGTTGCAAAACAAAAGCTGAGCTCCCGTCCGAGGGAGGCCTCCTCCATTGGAGGCCTAGGAAATCATTCTGACAAAATGGAGGATCTCTGTCTTTGGTGTCGATTCCCTCAGAGGTCAAGAGAAACATTTTCCAATGTCTTTATCAGGAGGAGACTAGAAGTTAGAGAAAAGTATCCTTTCGGGAGTGAGAAAAACAAATTCTGATTTTGCATCAGCTTCCCTCCGATCTTGAAACTCATTGACTTGATTCCATTCTGTCGACGGAAATAATCCGGAACCAATCTATCCGTGAAAATCGGGGTGCGTTTATTCTGAGCTAAAATGTGAGGACTGTGGCCCGGGGCCTTTCTTCCCGAAGGAAGAGAGGGTGCCCGGGAAGTGGGGTGTACAGAGTGCTTCTAGACCCCCAGAGAGGACGTTTCACATAGGATCGAAAGGTCCCTTGGATGATAGTCGCGAGACTGCTCTGTCGGCACAGCGATCGACAGACACTGCTGGGTGGCAGGTCTGTTGTCTGGGCCTGGGTGGTCACAGGGGAGCCGGATGGTCAAAGGTGAGCGCAACCATCCGCTCCTAGCCTAAGGAAAGATGCCTCTCCTTAAGGAAAGGCCCGAGCACGGGGAAGCTGCTCCTTTCCCTTAAGGGCATTGGTTCTTGCCGTAGGAAATGTGTAAAGCGGATCTACGATGCGATGCGTGCTCGACGGCCACGTCAGGCCCTTTTCGAAAAACACTGTCAGGCCGAATTAGGCCGACACCCAATGGCTTCCTCATAGACTCCCATAGATCCTATCGCTCGCCATTTCTATCTGTCCACTCGTTCCAATTTTAGGCCACTTGACCACGAACAGGCCTTTTTCTCAGATTATTTTCCCCGTGAAACTTTGATCACCTTTTCACAGACAAAACGATCTTTACTTTTTAGGCCCTCTTGCCTGAAGGCAGCCATCTCACTTTCCTTGAACACAAAGATGTTTCCCATATTCACTTTTAGTGGCTTTTTGTTTTGTTTTGTTTTGTTTTGAGGACGATGAGCCCTGAGCTAACTGCTGCCAATCCTCCTCTTTTTGCCGAGGAAGGCTGGCCCTGAGCTCACCTCCGTGCCCATCTTCCTCTATTTCATATGTGGGACGCCTACCACCACGTGGCTCGCCCAGCGGTGCCACGTGCACCCCCGGGATCCGAACTGGCGAACCCCGGGCCGGCGAAGCGGAACAGGCACACTTAACCAGCGCGCCACCGGGCCGGCCTAGTGGCTTTCATCGCATTTGTTAAGTAGATTTTTTAACCCTCACGAACCTTAATTTTGGTGAAAACTAAGAAGCCAGCAATTAGGAACTGTCCTTCCCATGAGCATTCCGTCGCTTGGCCAATGTCTAAACACTTGGCCACTTTTAGAAACATGGGATTTCATAGGTTTAGCTTTTCCTTCGCTTTATTTGATTTCATCTCACTTTAGTTTTTGGGTGAGGAAGATCGGCCCTCACAGAGCTAACGCCTGTTGCCAATCTTCCGTTTTTGTTTTTTTTTCCCCCCTCCCGATTTTTCTCCCCCAATCCCCCCCATGACATAGTTGTCTATCTTAGTTGAGGGCCCTTCCAGTTGTGGCATGTGGGACGCCGCCTCCACACGGCCCGACGAGCGGTGCCGTGTCCGTGCCGTGCCCGGGATCTGAACCGGCAAAACCCTGGGCCGCCGAAGGGGAGCTTGTGAACTTAACCACTCGGCCACGGGGCCGCCCCTGTCCGTGGACTTTTTTATCACCTGATTTCACCTCGCAAAACTTCAAAGCTTCAAGTTATCAGAGAGGTTTGGGAAGTTGTTTTTATTAATTTAATTAATTTATTTTTCGAGGAAGACGAGCCCCGAGCTGACACCTGCTGCCAATTCTCCTCTTTTTGCCCCGGGAGAGTGATCCCGAGCTAACATCCGTGCCCATCCCCCTCCCCTTGATAGGCGGGACGCTGACCACAGCGTGGCTCGCCAAGCGGCGCCACGTCCGCACCCTGGATCCGAACCTGCGAACCCCTGGCTGACAAAACGGAACGTGCGAACTTAACCGCTGTGCCGCCGGGCTGGCCCTTCGGGAAGTTATTTTCAGGACACGGGCCATAAACTAGAATCACCGCTACAGGTTTATCGGAGCGACATCAGCGTTCGTGGTGGATTGAGTCGTCCCCTCTGTCTCTCCCCTCCAGGGCACAACCAAAGGGACGTCTATCGACCCACCCACCAAGGATTCCCCCCCCCCCCCCCCCGCACGGCACAGCAGGATGCCTGAGAGATCCACGCAGCCCTACAGCGGCAAGTCACATTCGCACAGTCAAAATTCAATGGCAGAGACAAAACGTTAAGGTCAGTGAGAGGGAAGAGAATAACCGGCCCAGGAGCAACGGTGTGAAGAACACGGAGAAGACGGGTCCTAGACGCCGGGGTCCCCGGAGCAGCGATTTCATCAGAGGCCCGCAAACGTCCACGATCTCCACACCACGTTTATGGCCGACTGCGTGCGTGGGTCCTTTGGAATCGACCAGGCTACCGTCCGGGCCACTTTGGGACATCGTGTCCAGCTGCCCCGAGCGGTGGAGCTGTCGTTCAAGTGTAAGATGGGGCCCGTCCGGGGAGAGAATGGGGACGGGGAAAGGGAGGCCGCGGGAAGTCACAGAGTCTGAGGTGTTCGGGGGAGACTGACTCTTCTGAAGTGGAGGTGGTAGAAGGAGAGCAGCAGGATTTTTGGATTTTTGTTCCCTCTGTTAGGTATCTGGGTCCGGAGGAGAGTGGGGCGGGGGGGGGGGCGGGTGGTGGTGGTGGTGGTGGGTGTGAGGCTGAGGCGGGGCTGGTGTTTCCTTTCCGAGTCAGGTGGAAGAGCTCCTCCAGTGGAGGTTTTTAGACAAGGGGTCTGGTCTGGCAGGATGGGAGGTTGCGGGTTGAGCCACAGGGGAATCTGTCGTAGCTCAGACTCGGGCCTTTGAAGAAATAGACAGAGAGAGGAGTTTTGCTCTGTCTGTCACCGCAGCCGGCACCTCAGGAGCAACAACAGGAGGCTTCCCGAATGAGTGAAGGGGCAGGAGCCAGCGTGCCCCGTGCCTCTCTCAGCCCTGCGCCGGCAGGGAAGGAAGCAGGCAGGCAGGCCTCAGGGCTACTCCCGTCCTACTGCCCGGTGGTCCCTGTCCCGGCCCCGCCCCCACTCTCCCCCTGACCCTCACCGCTCCCCAGCCCTCTTCTCAGCCAGAGAGGCGATGGGGGGGGCGGTGCGGTCCCAGAACAAGTTTCCTCTCATCCGCCATCATCTTGCCACCCTGACGACTTGGCCTGAGATCCGGCCTAGGCTGTACCCTGAGATCCGGCCTAGGCTGTACCCGTGTGTGGTTTTCCTGTGGACAAGGGGGCCGGTTCACCATTTCGGAAGAAACCCCTAGCCTTCCACTGCCGAGTCGCCAGCCTGGGAGGGGGGAGGGGGGAGGGGGGAGGGGAGGTCAGGCCCATTCATTCCGATGGGCCTGGCGTCAGGGCTTCATTCAAGTGCAGGAAGCTCTCTCCCATGGCCTCGGGCTTTTTTCCATTGAACGGCTTTCTTCAATTCCCCCACCCTTAGGCCGCAGTCCACCAAGGGCCGGGAGGCAGGGAGGGAAGATGTTGGGGCAGGGTGGCTGTCTGAGAAACTCGCCTCATCTGGGGCAGAAAGAGTGCCCCCCTCCTTTCTCTAACCCTACTAGACTGCTTGAGGATCACGGACGGTTTGGCTCATCGATGAGCCCTGCGTTATGGGCCCGGCAAGCAAACTCCTAACGGGCAACCCGCCGCTCTAGGCGTGTGTGGGTTTTTTGATCTTTCACCTTCAAGTTCGCACGACATCGGTCCGTGTCCCCCGCCCCGGCTTCCCATGGGAAATCCTCCGTCTCTTTCCACAGACTCACTGGCGACTTCACACAGTGCCTGCCTCCTCCTCCTTAGGAAGGAAGGAAGGAAGGAAGGAAGGAAGGAAGGAAGGAAGGAAGGAAGGAAGGGAGGGGCTGACCCCGTGGCCGAGCGGTTGAGTTTGCACGCTCCGCTTCAGCGGCCCGGGGCTTGGAAGGTTCGGATCCTGGGCTCGGACACGGCACCGCTCATCAAACCACGCTGAGGTGGCGTCCCACACGGCAGAACCAGAGGGACCCTCAAAGAGAATATAGAACTAGGTACTGGGGTGCTCTGGGGAGAAGAAGAAGAAGGAGGAGGAATAAAAAGAAAAGAAAAGATTGGCAATGAGCTCGGGTGCCAGTCTTTAAAAAAAAAAAAAAAAAAAGAGGAAGAAAGATGGACAAACAGGAACGAATCCCACTGACGGCACCTCCAAATGGTGGGGGGCAGGGGGGTGGGGGGGGTGGGGAGTGGCATCATCGGGCCAAGGGTGACTCTAAGCGTGATCCCGCGGTTGTGTTATTTGACATTTTATCGAATCGATTTATTATTTTATTTTTGAGGAAGATGAGCCCTGAGCGAACATCTGCCACCAATCCTCCTCTGTCGGCCGAGGAAGACTGGCCCTGAGCTGACATCCGTGCCCATCCCCCTCTACTTTCCAGGTGGGACGCCTGCCACAGCGTGGCTCGCCAAGCGGTGCCGGGTCCTGCGCCCGGGATCCGGACCGGCGAACCCGGGGCCGGCGGAGCAGAACGTGCGAACTTCACCGCCGCGCCACCGGGCCGGCCCCCGGAGTTGTTTTGAAAATCCAGTAAGGGGCTGGCCCCGTGGCCGAGTGGTTAAGTTCGCGCGCTCCGCTGCAGGCAGCCCAGTGTTTCATCGGTTCGTTCGGATCCCGGGCGCGGACACGGCACTGCTCATCAAACCACGCTGAGGCGGCGTCCCACATACCACCGCTAGAAGGACCCACCGCGAAGAACACACAACTACGTACCGGGGGGCTTTGGGGAGAAAAAGGAAAGACAAAAAATAAAATCTTCCAAACTCCAATAAAACTTTGAGTGAAGACGACGAGGAGGATGCGAAACGTATCTCACGCCTCCGAGCCGAGCCGTCCGTTTAGGTTTAGGAAGGGGGACGAGGACCCTTTGTAAGCGACATCCCTTTTTAAGCACCATTCTAAACCACAGAACAGAACTCCCTCTCCTCGACCCGGAGCGAGGAGGTTCCTGGGTGTGTCAGAGAGGGTCACGTCCTCTGCAGCACGAACGAACCGCCAGGGTTCGGCCACGGGAAAGAATTTCTTCCTCTCCAGGGGGACTAAAAGTCACCGACGGCAGCGGGCGTAGGTGCTATCCTTCCCGTCCAGGAAAGGCAGGGAGAACTTCAGCCGTGAAGAGAAGGAGGTCTTCCTCACTCCCCGTTTTGGGAGGGCCCCTTTGGCAGGGGAGTTTTGTCTCCTGATTTCAAGTCAGGAAGAAAAGGGAGAGAGAGAGAGAGAGAGAGAGAGAGAGAGAGAGAGAGAGAGAGAGTGTGTGTCCTTCTCGTGCCAGGTCGGTCTGAGGGGGACCTCCTCTGGTTTCCTCCCTTCCCAGGGAACGCCGTTCGCTCCTTCTTCTAGAAAAAGCTCCCAAAGCACCACCGCCCAGGATGGTCGACCTACGCCCATCGTCCCTCCTTTCCCAATCATTTCTACCGCGACAGAGGGACAGAGGCCCCTGCCCCATCCCCATCCCCACCCCCACCCCCATCGCCTGCCTCCTTGATGGCCAAAGGAGCTGCCTCTGAGAATGGAACGGGGCTTGGAAACCTTCTAGAGGGGTGACTCTCACCTGCCTGCCTGCTGGGAAAAGCACCACGCTGTCCATCGGACTGCTCTTTTGGGCAAACGTAGGCGTGCCACATAGCGATCGACAGCTATGGCGGGGGGGGGGGGGGGCGGGGTGGCGTGGTGGTGCCCAGGATCCACGACACGTGACGGCTGCGGAGCACGACAGCCCTAAGACCTTGAGGGAGACGGGGTGGCGCGTGAATCCTTTCGGAACGAGAACGACAGGAAACGCTGACGGGGACGTGTTCTCCTCTCGAGAACACACCAACGCCTCGCACGGTGTCTGACCCGGGGTGCCTCTGACTTTTGTCATCAGAGACGATCCTCTCGACCGCCCCTCACGCTTTGGGGAAAAGGGGAGAGGGACTCGGTAGCACGGGAAAAGCCATCCATCCGCCCTTCCTTTCCGTCTTCACGGCTCCTTCTCGTGGAAAACGAGGAAGCCGTCCGGAGGAACGGAACACTGACCCGGGCCAAAGCGTGGCCCAGCCTGAGCCTCCAAAACCTTCTGCTAAGTGAGAGGTGCCAGACATCCAAGGCGACCTACGTTGCGATTCCACACAGAGGAGAGAGCTAGAACGGTCCAACCCTAGAGGGCGACAGCAGATGGCGGCGGCGGCGGCGGCGGCAGCGGTGGTGGTGATCGTGGTGGGGCAGATCCGGGAGTGGGGCCGTTTTTTCTTTCGGGGGGAGGGGATGGAAACGGAAACCTTCTGGAAATAGATAGCCATGACGGATGCGCCACCTTGGGGAGAGAGACTCCCGAAGGCCACTGGCTTGTGCCCCGTGGAAAGGATGGATTCGGTGGGATGGGAATTCTACCTCCGTGTAGAGCGTGTGGTAAACCACGAGGTAGGTGGGTGGGTGGGTGGGTGGGTGGGTGGCCTCCCTGCCTCGCCTCCACCTAGACGTCCACACACAGAGACCGACGAGGGAGGGAGGGAGGGAGGGAGGGAGGGAGGGAGGGAGGGAGGGAGGGAGAGAGACAAGACGGACAGAGGCCGAGGCCGAGGCCGAGGCAGTGAGCGAGTAAGTGATCGACCCTGGCCATAGGGATTCCTCAGAGGGCGTCTCTTGGCTCCCCAAACGAAGAATGTGTGTGGAGATCGAGAAAGATCACCGACCTAGGAGAACCAGCAAGACTTCCTCACCCGCCAGAGAGCCGCTGGGCCCCTGCCGTCCCTGCCACCGCCACCCCTACCCCTCGCCTTTGGCAGCGACGCCAACGAAAGGCAGGCAGACGAGTGGGAGAGTCGTGTGGTGGTGTCCCCCAAGGAAGGTGGGTCCATGCCGACGAGCGGTCGTCGGCGTGTGGAAAAGCCAGAGGCGGGCTGACTAGAAGGAGGGCGTCCTGGAGGAAGGGGCCAGGGTGTGAGGGAGAGAGGCCTGTTCCTCTTCCCCTGTCGGTCCCAAGTCAGGGGCCCAAAGGAGGAAAGCTGTCCGTTCCTTTCCGACTCGGACGGTTCGGGCGGAACCGACCGATCCCCGCGGCGGCGCAGTCGGGGCTTTCTGGACCAGAACCCCTCTCTCTGTCGCCTTTCGACCACACGCACGCTTTAGAGGCCAAGGGAAAATGGATCGGGTCTCTCTGTCTCTCTCCCTAGAAAACAAGGGGCCGGGGGCCGAGCCCGTGGACGAACGGTCAAGTAGCGCCCCCCACCCCGGCCCCCGGCTTCGACGGCCCAGGTTTTCACCGGTTCGGATCCTGGGCGCAGCCCCAGACCCAGCATCGCCCTTCAAGCCACGCCGAGGCGGCGTCCCACATAGCAGAAACGCGAAAGACCTACCACTGGAACCTACAACTATGGACGGGACGGGACGGGACGGGGCGGGGCGGGGCGGGGCGGGGCGGGGGTGGGGGGGGCGGCTTTGGGGAGCAGGAAGAAAGAAAAAATAAAAGAAACACAAGGACGGTCATCGCGATAGTTCTTTCCACTTCCATCCATATGTTAACAGGACCCAAGTTTCCCGACCTCCATTTGGATGTATGTTAACTAAATGGAGAAGCTATTCAAAGGACTCCTCTAAAGAAGTCCACGTTCTTCTTTCTAAATGATAATGAAAATCATTGTCACCACCGCTCTTCCGACCCTCCATGTCCAGACGGCCTCCCGCCCCTCCCCTATCCCCAACTCCCGCCCCGCCCCGCGCCGACCCCCGACCCCGGCATTCTCCACGCCCACCTTTCCCTCTCCACTCCTACCCCCCCCCCGTCCCCCGCCGCCCGGGACACCGCACCCCGCGCCCCCCCCCCCCAATCCAGGCCGGGCCACCTGGTCGACCTCCTCGAACACTATATAAGAGGATGCCGGGCAGCAGGTGGCGCCCGACAAGCGGCCTCCTCACCGGCCGGACGGATCAGCCTCGCGGGGGCGGGCGATGGGGAGGCGTTCGTCCAGGTCAGGTCAGGTCGGGGGAGGGAGGATGCCGCGCCGGCCGGCCTGGTGCGTGGCCTGGTCCCGATCCACCCCGCGTCTCGTTTCTCGGGCCGGGACGAGTACAGGCGGGGAGGCCGACTCGGTCACGGAAAGCGGCCTTGGGGAGGTTTTGGCGAACGTCCCTGTCCCGGGGCC
>NW_027224821.1:35000-53293 GCF_041296235.1 Equus asinus
ACGCGCGCGCGGCGGCGTGGAGGGGCGGGGGCGCCCCTCGCGGCGGCCCCGATTGACGGCGCGTGAGCGGGGCCGGGGCACCAGGCAGTCGCGTCGACACCGGCCGGCCGGACGGCCCGCGCACGCCCCCGCGGGCCGAGAGCCGGACCGAGGCCCGACCCCCCGCCCCCGGGGGTGGCGCGGCGCGCCGGCGGCCGGTCACGACGGCTGGCCGGGACCCGACCCGCGCTGTGACAGACACGCGCGCGCCAGAACGGGGCGCCGCGGGAGACGGTCCCCCGCCCGCACGCAACGTCGCCGTCGCGCGGGTGGCGGCGGCGGACACGGAGGAGGCCGCAGCGGCCCCGGGAAGCGAGTCGCGCTCGGGGCGGGGCCCCGGTCGGGCAGCCAGAACAGGCGACGACGGGGAAGGGCTCGGGAGAAGGCCGGCGGCGGCGAGGGCCGAGGCGCCGGAGAGGCGGCGGCGGAAGGGCCGCGGCCCGCCGAGAGACGCGCTCGGGGCGAAGGAGGGAAGACAGAACCTCCCGAGGCAAGTCGGCCGCCGGAGCACACACGGGGTCTCACCGCCAGGGGCCTCCAGCACCAGGGGCGGTCCCGCGGCGCCCAGAACGGCGACTGGCCCCGTCGCCCCGCGCGCAGCTCACGGGGGCTCGGCCCCGCCACGGCCAGGGCTCTCCCGCACACGGCGCCAGCGTCCCGCGCCGGGCGCCTGGCGCGCGGGCCCCACCCGACCGGAGCCGAGAGCACTTCGCCCGGGGCCACCACCGGCCTCGGTGGCCGGAGGCGACACCCGCACGGCGAGGCCCACTTCGGTCCCGGCCGGTGGGCGGCGCGGCCAGGCGTCTGCCCGGGCGGGGGAGCACCGGGGGCAGCGGGGAGCGCGGCGCGCGCCTCGACGGAGGGAGCACGGGCTCGCGGGAAGGCTCCCGGGGACGGCCTCGGGCGCGGACGGGCCACCAGGAAAACACACGCGGGATCCCACCGCCAACGACACGCGAGGGCGGTCCCACGACGCCTGGGACGCCGGCCGGCCTCAGCCACCCCTCGGCCTCCCGCGGGCCCGGCCCCACCGCCGGGGCCTACGTGAGGCGCCCCCGCCGCCGGGGGCCGCCCCGTCCACCCAGCCACCCGTCTGCCTGTCTGGTCTGCTCCGGGGCCCACGTCCCGAGGGAACGCGCCCGAGAGCGGCGGCGGCCCCCACCCATGCCCGCACGCCACCACCGGCTGCGGCTCGGGACGGGAGCGAGCGGAGAGCCAGCCGCTCGCGGCGGGGCGGAGCCCGGACGGGGCCGGGCCCTCTCCCCGCCCCAGCGCGCGACGGGAGAACCACGCGCACGCTCGCGCACACGCGCGGCCCCGCGCCCGACGACGGCCCGGCCGGGCGTGACCCTCCCCCGACTCGGAGGGGGGAGGCGCCGGCCGCGGTAGGCAAAGAGCAGCTCTGCCCACGCGCCACGGTGGTGGCGTCCGTGGCTACTACGCGCAAAGGAGGGGCGGCGGCTGGGGGGTCCGGTACCCCAAGGCACCCTCTCGGATCGCTAGAGAAGGCTTTCTCACCGAGGGCGTGTCGCCCCCGCCCATCGTCCGCCATCGGGCCCACCAAGGCGCTTACAGACACCATGGCCACGCAATGCAGGAGGGGTCTGCGGTAGAGGTAAGGCCTAGAGCAAGTCGGAGCGTCCGTGGTCAGGGCCGCGAGCCCGCGCTGCCCCGGGCTCGCCATCTCTGGCCACACTGGGCTTAGCTAGGGATCTACAAGGCCCCTGTGCGGCTCCCAAGTCAGTGCCTCCCCTCAGGCCGAGAGACCAAGGGAGGCAGAGACTGGGACGGAGGTGCCGATCAAACAGCACCTCCCAACCAAAGAGCCAGCGCCACGCCGCTGGCTCGGCCCGCCACGGTCACTCCCACACCCGCGGGGAAACCCCAGCAAGGGGAACGCGCGGGCACGCGCCCGAGCCTGCCCGCCCCCACACGGCACGCCGTGGGGGGCGACGAGGCACCCGTCCCCCCCGAGGGGGACGAGGGGCACGCCTCCCTTACCGACTCGACCCCCCCCGCTCCTCAGACACACCAGCGCAGCGGTTACCTGAGGAGGCCGACGGGAACAGGGAACGACACCGCCACTCGGCCTCGGGCGCCTGAGGGACGACCTGGAACGCTCCAGGGGCACCGCCAACGGCCTGGGGAACGCGCTCACGCGCCCGGGAAGGCGCGCGGCGCGGCGGCAACACGGCCCGCCCCACCGCGGGGAGGGCCGCCCGCGAGACACAGCCAAGAGGCACAGGCAGAGCATCCGCCGCGTCACGGAGACCCCGACACCGCCCACGCCACGAGGCACGGGGCGGGGGAGCGAGGTCGGGCCGGATTCCGCACCCCTGCCGCCTCCCACACGCCACTCGCAGCGGGGGAGAACGGGCGAGGGGACCCGCGGGCAGAGCGAGAAGAGCGGTCCCGTTCGCCATGAACGTCCGTCCCTCGTCTGGCACGGCTTAGGCCCGGCCCGGGAGAGCACAGCATCACCACATCGGTCGGCAGCATAACGCGAGGGACCCCCGAGCAAGGGAAGGCCGGCGAGGACAGCGAGCGGAGGAGCCTGCTTCAGCCTCACCGACCCCTCTCCTCCTCCAGCAAGCGCGGGCGACGACCCCAGGACGAGAACGCCTGACACGCACTGGCACGGAGCCGGTGGGATGGGGTAAGTCGCGACCGCACCCGGGTGCCGGCGGCAGGGAGTGCACGTGGTAGAGGACCCCGCGCCCCTAACCCCGCCGCCCTCGGGTACCAGAGACCGGAGGTGGCACCACGGTCGTGGGGGCGCCTGGAACGCACAAGAGCCGGCGCGCAGGCCCCAGCGGGCGGCTCAAGCGGCGGGGGTGGAAACGGGCGTCCGGTTCTCGGCCAGAGCCCGGAGCCCTCCCCGCACACGCATCCAGGCACCCGGAAGCTCTCGGGCGACTGTCACCCGAGCAGAGCGTGTCAGCACTTATCTGGCGGCACAAAACCACCCATTCGGGGGCAAGAATCGCCGCGCCCGGAGACGGGGCCCACCCACGGATCACCAGGGGAACCCCTGGATCACGGCCACGGCCACCAGACCCCAAGCACGACCCCATCGCCACCAGGCCCGGAGCTCCCGGGGCCATCTGGTCGACCCCAGAAGCGTGGCGGCAGGGGGAGCCGGGGACAGCCTCCCCGGGCCGCCCGCGCGGGCCGGGACCGGTCGGTCCCTCCCTCTGAGTCGCCGGGTCAGGACTTAGAAAAGAATTCCGCGGAGGCGCCTCCGGCGACCGGGCCCGGGGCGGGACCGTGGCTCCCGTCCCTCAGCCGGGGCTCCACCTACGCCTCGAGCCGGCCCCCTCCCGCCTCCGGACAAAGACGCGACCCGCGAAACTCGGAGAGAGAAGTCCGGTCCGACGGCCCGGACCCACCCCGGGCACGCGTGCGGGCCGGGGACGCCCTCCCCGGCCCGCCCTCGAGGGCTCCCGGGGCCGGTCCACGCTCTTCTCCAGGGCGGGACTTGGAAAAAAAAACTGCCACGGAGGAGGAGGCATCCGAGGACCGGGCCCGGTCCCCACCGCCAGAGCCGGTCGACTCGGAAGACCAGTGGGGAAAAGGCCAGCCCGGCGGCCGAGCCCGTCGCGCCCTCCACGGGCCTCCCCCGCAAGGCCCCGGCCGGTCGCCCACCTCCGGAGCGGGGCGCGGAAAGGGGATCGGCGACGCGGAAGGCCCGACCACCGGGCCGCCCTCGGGACGACGGCCGGGCACGGGACGAGCTCCCTCGCCCGTTCCCCCGCGGCGGCCCCCCACCCCCTCCCGGGGACGGAGGGGCACCGGCGGCTGCTGGTCGACCCGTCCGGGAGGCCCCACACCCCGGCCGGCACCGGGCGGCGCGGCGACAGCCACCTCCCTCAGTAGCCTGCACCTCCAATCTCCGGCGAGCGGGCGTCGCGCTCACGCCCCGGCGCCACCGGGCCAGATCCCGCCAGCGACGCCGGCCTCCCGGGACTCTGCCTCGGTCACCGCGGCCGAGTCCCGTCCCTTGGCCCGCGTCGCCGGAGCTCCGGAGGAAAGAGACGATATAAAAGCGGCCGCCAGGTGGCACCCGGCGACCGACGACCGCCTCAGCGGGACGGAGCCGGAGCGCGGGCCCGCCGGGGAGCACAGCCGGGCCGCCGGGCCGCCCGATCCCGTCCCGGAGCCCCCTCGGACCCAGCCTCCCGGCCCAGTGCGGCCCCGGGGCGTCCGCCCGCGGGCTCCCGGCCGCCAAGGCGCAGCCCCAGCCGCAGGAGGGGGACTCGGAAAAGGTTTCTCGGGCGATCACCGGGAAGGGGAAGGGGAGAGTTCCCCCCAGAGAGGCCAGGGGGCGGCCCGGGCCGGGCTGGGCCGGTGCGGCCGGGAGGCCGCCGCTTCCCGGAGCGGCTGGAGCGCCCCCGGGGTTCCCGGGAGGACTTAGAAAATCAGGGCGGGCGGGGACGGTCAAACCGAAACCAGGCACGTCATCCGAGAAGGACCGTGATGACGGGAGGAGGAAAGCTTTCCAGTCCAGAGGGCCTGTCGAAGGCAGGCGGAGAGTCTACCCGCTGAAACTGACGAAGATGGGCAAAAGAAGCTAGCTCAGGCGCCGACATTTAAGGAAATAAAAAAAAAAAAGCAAGAGGGCGTGGAGAAATGGGGAAAAATCAACACTGAGAAATCTACCCTCTGAAACCGACGAAGATGGGCAACAGGGGCTAGCTCAGGTGGCAATTTTTAAGGAAAAAAATAAAAGGAAGTGCGTGGAGACCTGGGGAAAAAGCAACACGGAGAAATCTACCCTCTAGAACTGAGAAAGAAGCGCAACAGAGGCTAGCTCAGGTGGCAATCTTTAAGCAAAAAAAATAAGATAAAAAAATACAATGGCGAGGAGACCCGGTGAAAAAGCAACCCTGAAAAAGGTACCCTCTGAAACTGAGGAAGCAGGGCAACAGTGCCTAGCTCAGGTGACAATCTTTAAGCAAAAGAAACACACAAGGGCGTGGGGAGCTGGCGAAAAGGCAACACTGAGAAATCCACCCTCTGAAACGGACGAAGATGGGCAACAGAGGCTAGCTCAGGTGGCAATCTTTAAGCAAAAGAAACACACAAGGGCGTGGAGACCTGGGGAAAAAGCAACACGGAGAAATCCACCCTCTGAAACTGAGGAAGATGGGCAAGAGAGGCTACCTCAGGTGGCAATCCTTAAGCAAAAACAAAGCACAAAGGCGTGGAGCCCTGGGGACAAAGCAACCCTGAAATATCTACCCTCTGAAACTGAGGAACATGGGCAAGAGAGGCTAGCTCAGGTGGCAATCGTTAAGCAAAAACAAAACACAAAGGCGTGGAGACCTGGGGAAAAAGCAACCCTGAAATATCTACCCTCTGAAACTGAGGAAGATGGGCAAGAGAGGCTGGCTTCAGGTGGCAATCTTTAAGCAAAAGAAACACACAAGGGCGTGGAGGCCTGGGGAAAAAGCAACACGGAGAAATCCACCCTCTGAAACTGAGGGACATGGGCAAAAGAAGCTAGCTCAGGTTGCAACCTTTAAGCAGAAAAAAAACACAAGGGCGTGCAGACCTGGCAAAAAAGCCACAGTGAGAAATCTACCCTCTGAAACCGACGAAGATGGACAACAGAGGCTAGCTCAGGTGGCAATTTTTAAGGAAAAATAAAAGGAAGTGCGTGGAGACCTGGGGAAAAAGCAACACGGAGAAATCTACCCTCTAGAACTGAGAAAGAAGCGCAACAGAGGCTAGCTCAGGTGGCAATCTTTAAGCAAAAAAAATAAAATAAAAAAATACAATGGCGAGGAGACCCGGTGAAAAAGCAACCCTGAAAAAGGTACCCTCTGAAACTGAGGAAGCAGGGCAACAGTGCCTAGCTCAGGTGACAATCTTTAAGCAAAAGAAACACACAAGGGCGTGGGGAGCTGGCGAAAAGGCAACACTGAGAAATCCACCCTCTGAAACGGACGAAGATGGGCAACAGAGGCTAGCTCAGGTGGCAATCGTTAAGCAAAAGAAACACACAAGGGCGTGGAGACCTGGGGAAAAAGCAACACGGAGAAATCCACCCTCTGAAACTGAGGAAGATGGGCAAGAGAGGCTACCTCAGGTGGCAATCCTTAAGCAAAAACAAAGCACAAAGGCGTGGAGCCCTGGGGACAAAGCAACCCTGAAATATCTACCCTCTGAAACTGAGGAACATGGGCAAGAGAGGCTAGCTCAGGTGGCAATCTTTAAGCAAAAGAAACACACAAGGGCGTGGAGACCTGGGGAAAAGGCAACACTGAGAAATCCACCCTCTGAAACGGACGAATATGGGCAACAGAGGCTAGCTCAGGTGGCAATCGTTAAGCAAAAACAAAACCCAAAGGCGTGGAGACCTGGGGAAAAAGCAACCCTGAAATATCTACCCTCTGAAACTGAGGAAGATGGGCAAGAGAGGCTGGCTTCAGGTGGCAATCGTTAAGCAAAAGAAACACACAAGGGCGTGGAGACCTGGGGAAAAAGCAACATTCAGAAATCCACCCTCTGAAACTGAGGAAGATGGGCAACAGAGGCTACCTCAGGTGGCAATCGTTAAGCCAAAGAAACACACAAGGGTGTGGAGACCTGGGGAAAAAGCAACACGGAGAAATCCACCCACTGAAACGGACGAAGATGGACAACAGAGGCTAGCTCAGGTGGCAATTTTTAAGGAAAAATAGAAGGAAGTGCGTGGAGACCTGGGGAAAAAGCAACACGGAGAAATCTACCCTCTAGAACTGAGAAAGAAGCGCAACAGAGGCTAGCTCAGGTGGCAATCTTTAAGCAAAAAAAATAAGATAAAAAAATACAATGGCGAGGAGACCCGGTCAAAAAGCAACCCTGAAAAAGGTACCCTCTGAAACTGAGGAAGCAGGGCAACAGTGCCTAGCTCAGGTGACAATCTTTAAGCAAAAGAAACACACAAGGGCGTGGGGAGCTGGCGAAAAGGCAACACTGAGAAATCCACCCTCTGAAACGGACGAAGATGGGCAACAGAGGCTACCTCAGGTGGCAATCGTTAAGCCAAAGAAACACACAAGGGTCTGGAGGCCTGGGGAAAAAGCAACACGGAGAAATCCACCCTCTGAAACTGAGGGACATGGGCAAAAGAAGCTAGCTCAGGTTGCAACCTTTAAGCAGAAAAAAAACACATGGGCGTGCAGACCTGGCAAAAAAGCAACAGTGAGAAATCTACCCTCTGAAACCGACGAAGATGGGCAACAGAGGCTAGCTCAGGTGGCAATTTTTAAGGAAAAATAAAAGGAAGTGCGTGGAGACCTGGGGAAAAAGCAACACGGAGAAATCTACCCTCTAGAACTGAGAAAGAAGCGCAACAGAGGCTAGCTCAGGTGGCAATCTTTAAGCAAAAAAAATAAGATAAAAAAATACAATGGCGAGGAGACCCGGTGAAAAAGCAACCCTGAAAAAGGTACCCTCTGAAACTGAGGAAGCAGGGCAACAGTGCCTAGCTCAGGTGACAATCTTTAAGCAAAAGAAACACACAAGGGCGTGGGGAGCTGGCGAAAAGGCAACACTGAGAAATCCACCCTCTGAAACGGACGAAGATGGGCAACAGAGGCTAGCTCAGGTGGCAATCTTTAAGCAAAAGAAACACACAAGGGCGTGGAGACCTGGGGAAAAAGCAACACGGAGAAATCCACCCTCTGAAACTGAGGAAGATGGGCAAGAGAGGCTACCTCAGGTGGCAATCCTTAAGCAAAAACAAAGCACAAAGGCGTGGAGCCCTGGGGACAAAGCAACCCTGAAATATCTACCCTCTGAAACTGAGGAACATGGGCAAGAGAGGCTAGCTCAGGTGGCACTCGTTAAGCAAAAACAAAACCCAAAGGCGTGGAGACCTGGGGAAAAAGCAACCCTGAAATATCTACCCTCTGAAACTGAGGAAGATGGGCAAGAGAGGCTGGCTTCAGGTGGCAATCGTTAAGCAAAAGAAACACACAAGGGCGTGGAGACCTGGGGAAAAAGCAACATTCAGAAATCCACCCTCTGAAACTGAGGAAGATGGGCAACAGAGGCTACCTCAGGTGGCAATCGTTAAGCCAAAGAAACACACAAGGGTCTGGAGACCTGGGGAAAAAGCAACACGGAGAAATCCACCCTCTGAAACTGAGGGACATGGGCAAAAGAAGCTAGCTCAGGTTGCAACCTTTAAGCAGAAAAAAAACACAAGGGCGTGCAGACCTGGCAAAAAAGCCACAGTGAGAAATCTACCCTCTGAAACCGACGAAGATGGACAACAGAGGCTAGCTCAGGTGGCAATTTTTAAGGAAAAATAAAAGGAAGTGCGTGGAGACCTGGGGAAAAAGCAACACGGAGAAATCTACCCTCTAGAACTGAGAAAGAAGCGCAACAGAGGCTAGCTCAGGTGGCAATCTTTAAGCAAAAAAAATAAGATAAAAAAATACAATGGCGAGGAGACCCGGTGAAAAAGCAACCCTGAAAAAGGTACCCTCTGAAACTGAGGAAGCAGGGCAACAGTGCCTAGCTCAGGTGACAATCTTTAAGCAAAAGAAACACACAAGGGCGTGGGGAGCTGGCGAAAAGGCAACACTGAGAAATCCACCCTCTGAAACGGACGAAGATGGGCAACAGAGGCTAGCTCAGGTGGCAATCGTTAAGCAAAAGAAACACACAAGGGCGTGGAGACCTGGGGAAAAAGCAACACGGAGAAATCCACCCTCTGAAACTGAGGAAGATGGGCAAGAGAGGCTACCTCAGGTGGCAATCCTTAAGCAAAAACAAAGCACAAAGGCGTGGAGCCCTGGGGACAAAGCAACCCTGAAATATCTACCCTCTGAAACTGAGGAACATGGGCAAGAGAGGCTAGCTCAGGTGGCAATCTTTAAGCAAAAGAAACACACAAGGGCGTGGAGACCTGGGGAAAAGGCAACACTGAGAAATCCACCCTCTGAAACGGACGAATATGGGCAACAGAGGCTAGCTCAGGTGGCAATCGTTAAGCAAAAACAAAACCCAAAGGCGTGGAGACCTGGGGAAAAAGCAACCCTGAAATATCTACCCTCTGAAACTGAGGAAGATGGGCAAGAGAGGCTGGCTTCAGGTGGCAATCGTTAAGCAAAAGAAACACACAAGGGCGTGGAGACCTGGGGAAAAAGCAACATTCAGAAATCCACCCTCTGAAACTGAGGAAGATGGGCAACAGAGGCTACCTCAGGTGGCAATCGTTAAGCCAAAGAAACACACAAGGGTGTGGAGACCTGGGGAAAAAGCAACACGGAGAAATCCACCCACTGAAACGGACGAAGATGGACAACAGAGGCTAGCTCAGGTGGCAATTTTTAAGGAAAAATAGAAGGAAGTGCGTGGAGACCTGGGGAAAAAGCAACACGGAGAAATCTACCCTCTAGAACTGAGAAAGAAGCGCAACAGAGGCTAGCTCAGGTGGCAATCTTTAAGCAAAAAAAATAAGATAAAAAAATACAATGGCGAGGAGACCCGGTCAAAAAGCAACCCTGAAAAAGGTACCCTCTGAAACTGAGGAAGCAGGGCAACAGTGCCTAGCTCAGGTGACAATCTTTAAGCAAAAGAAACACACAAGGGCGTGGGGAGCTGGCGAAAAGGCAACACTGAGAAATCCACCCTCTGAAACGGACGAAGATGGGCAACAGAGGCTACCTCAGGTGGCAATCGTTAAGCCAAAGAAACACACAAGGGTCTGGAGGCCTGGGGAAAAAGCAACACGGAGAAATCCACCCTCTGAAACTGAGGGACATGGGCAAAAGAAGCTAGCTCAGGTTGCAACCTTTAAGCAGAAAAAAAACACATGGGCGTGCAGACCTGGCAAAAAAGCAACAGTGAGAAATCTACCCTCTGAAACCGACGAAGATGGGCAACAGAGGCTAGCTCAGGTGGCAATTTTTAAGGAAAAATAAAAGGAAGTGCGTGGAGACCTGGGGAAAAAGCAACACGGAGAAATCTACCCTCTAGAACTGAGAAAGAAGCGCAACAGAGGCTAGCTCAGGTGGCAATCTTTAAGCAAAAAAAATAAGATAAAAAAATACAATGGCGAGGAGACCCGGTGAAAAAGCAACCCTGAAAAAGGTACCCTCTGAAACTGAGGAAGCAGGGCAACAGTGCCTAGCTCAGGTGACAATCTTTAAGCAAAAGAAACACACAAGGGCGTGGGGAGCTGGCGAAAAGGCAACACTGAGAAATCCACCCTCTGAAACGGACGAAGATGGGCAACAGAGGCTAGCTCAGGTGGCAATCTTTAAGCAAAAGAAACACACAAGGGCGTGGAGACCTGGGGAAAAAGCAACACGGAGAAATCCACCCTCTGAAACTGAGGAAGATGGGCAAGAGAGGCTACCTCAGGTGGCAATCCTTAAGCAAAAACAAAGCACAAAGGCGTGGAGCCCTGGGGACAAAGCAACCCTGAAATATCTACCCTCTGAAACTGAGGAACATGGGCAAGAGAGGCTAGCTCAGGTGGCACTCGTTAAGCAAAAACAAAACCCAAAGGCGTGGAGACCTGGGGAAAAAGCAACCCTGAAATATCTACCCTCTGAAACTGAGGAAGATGGGCAAGAGAGGCTGGCTTCAGGTGGCAATCGTTAAGCAAAAGAAACACACAAGGGCGTGGAGACCTGGGGAAAAAGCAACATTCAGAAATCCACCCTCTGAAACTGAGGAAGATGGGCAACAGAGGCTACCTCAGGTGGCAATCGTTAAGCCAAAGAAACACACAAGGGTCTGGAGACCTGGGGAAAAAGCAACACGGAGAAATCCACCCTCTGAAACTGAGGGACATGGGCAAAAGAAGCTAGCTCAGGTTGCAACCTTTAAGCAGAAAAAAAACACAAGGGCGTGCAGACCTGGCAAAAAAGCCACAGTGAGAAATCTACCCTCTGAAACCGACGAAGATGGACAACAGAGGCTAGCTCAGGTGGCAATTTTTAAGGAAAAATAAAAGGAAGTGCGTGGAGACCTGGGGAAAAAGCAACACGGAGAAATCTACCCTCTAGAACTGAGAAAGAAGCGCAACAGAGGCTAGCTCAGGTGGCAATCTTTAAGCAAAAAAAATAAGATAAAAAAATACAATGGCGAGGAGACCCGGTCAAAAAGCAACCCTGAAAAAGGTACCCTCTGAAACTGAGGAAGCAGGGCAACAGTGCCTAGCTCAGGTGACAATCTTTAAGCAAAAGAAACACACAAGGGCGTGGGGAGCTGGCGAAAAGGCAACACTGAGAAATCCACCCTCTGAAACGGACGAAGATGGGCAACAGAGGCTAGCTCAGGTGGCAATCGTTAAGCAAAAGAAACACACAAGGGCGTGGAGACCTGGGGAAAAAGCAACACGGAGAAATCCACCCTCTGAAACTGAGGAAGATGGGCAAGAGAGGCTACCTCAGGTGGCAATCCTTAAGCAAAAACAAAGCACAAAGGCGTGGAGCCCTGGGGACAAAGCAACCCTGAAATATCTACCCTCTGAAACTGAGGAACATGGGCAAGAGAGGCTAGCTCAGGTGGCAATCTTTAAGCAAAAGAAACACACAAGGGCGTGGAGACCTGGGGAAAAGGCAACACTGAGAAATCCACCCTCTGAAACGGACGAATATGGGCAACAGAGGCTAGCTCAGGTGGCAATCGTTAAGCAAAAACAAAACCCAAAGGCGTGGAGACCTGGGGAAAAAGCAACCCTGAAATATCTACCCTCTGAAACTGAGGAAGATGGGCAAGAGAGGCTGGCTTCAGGTGGCAATCGTTAAGCAAAAGAAACACACAAGGGCGTGGAGACCTGGGGAAAAAGCAACATTCAGAAATCCACCCTCTGAAACTGAGGAAGATGGGCAACAGAGGCTAGCTCAGGTGGCAATCGTTAAGCCAAAGAAACACACAAGGGTGTGGAGACCTGGGGAAAAAGCAACACGGAGAAATCCACCCTCTGAAACTGACGAACATGGGCAAAAGAAGCTAGCTCAGGTTGCAACCTTTAAGCAGAAAAAAAACACATGGGCGTGCAGACCTGGCAAAAAAGCAACAGTGAGAAATCTACCCTCTGAAACCGACGAAGATGGGCAACAGAGGCTAGCTCAGGTGGCAATCTTTAAGGAAAAATAAAAGGAAGTGCGTGGAGACCTGGGGAAAAAGCAACACGGAGAAATCTACCCTCTAGAACTGAGAAAGAAGCGCAACAGAGGCTAGCTCAGGTGGCAATCTTTAAGCAAAAAAAATAAGATAAAAAAATACAATGGCGAGGAGACCCGCAAAAAGCAACCCTGAAAAAGGTACCCTCTGAAACTGAGGAAGCAGGGCAACAGTGCCTAGCTCAGGTGACAATCTTTAAGCAAAAGAAACACACAAGGGCGTGGGGAGCTGGCGAAAAGGCAACACTGAGAAATCCACCCTCTGAAACGGACGAAGATGGGCAACAGTGGCTACCTCAGGTGGCAATCGTTAAGCCAAAGAAACACACAAGGGTGTGGAGACCTGGGGAAAAAGCAACACGGAGAAATCCACCCTCTGAAACTGAGGAACATGGGCAAAAGAAGCTAGCTCAGGTTGCAGCCTTCAAGCAGAAAAAAAAAAGACGCCAGGGCGTGGAGAGCTGGCGAAAAAGCAACACTGAGAAACTCTACCCTCTGAAACCGAAGAAGATGGGCCTGAGGCTAGCTCAGGTGGCCATCTTTAAGCTAAAAAAAAAAAAATACGCCTATACAATGGCTCGAGCGGTGCCACGTCCACCCCCGGTCCGAACTGGCGAACCCTGGGCCGGCGAAGCGGAACAGGCACACTTAACCAGCGCGCCACCGGGCCGGCCTAGTGGCTTTCATCGCATTTGTTAAGTAGATTTTTTAACCAAAAAACCTTAATTTTGGTGAAAACTAAGAAGCCAGCAATTAGGAACTGGAGACCCGGGGGCAATCAACACTTGGCCAATTTCAAAACAATGGAAGACTTTTAGAAGACAGGCACTTTCATGGGGTGGAGGAGGTCCATGGATGACCGATAAGCGCATGAAGTTTTGTGAGCTGTTCCCTCAAAAGCAAGTGAGCCAATTAGAGGGAGACATTGTGGTCACCCCCTGAGACTTTTCTTCCAAATACCGGAACAGGATCAAACTGCTATCAGGTGCGGGAAGCCAAGTCAGTCACTCCGCCTCACTGGCCCGTGAAGGGAAACGGTATGGCCTCTGTGAAAAAGGGCCGCCGGCGGGTTCCAAAACTGACACGCCGCGGAAACAACCCCGAAAGTGGCAACTTACATAAGCCTTTGGTGTATCTTGCCTCCTAAAGCTTCTGTTGTAGAGGAGCCTTGGGTCGTTAAGGCTTCCACAGTGATCTGTGGTGGGTGGGAGGGGGGGGGGGGGCCTTGGGCCTTGGGGGTCTCCGCTGGACCTCCAGGAAGTCCCCTTTTGTGGAGTCCCGCGAGTCCTTCCAGGGAGGGAGGCATCCAACCCGAGGGTGGTCTGGAGGGCACCACTCCCACCACTCCCGCTGGCTGGGGCTGGGGGCGGGGTGGGGGCTGCGGCCACGTTCCTGTTCATTCACACAGAATCCGGGGACATCAGCGTTCGTGGTGGATTGTCGTCCCCTCTGCCCCACACTGGGCACAACCAAAGGGACGTCTATCGACCCACCCACCAAGGATTCCCCCCCCCCCCCCGCCGGGGCACCAGGATGCCTGAGAGCCACGCAGCCCTACAGCGGCAAGTCACATTCGCACAGTCAAAATTCAACCAGAGACAAAACGTTAAGGTCAGTGAGAGGGAAGAGAATAACCGGCCCAGGAGCAACGGTGTGAAGAACACGGAGAAGACGGGTCCTAGACGCCGGGGTCCCCGGAGCAGCGATTTCATCAGAGGCCCGCAAACGTCCACGATCTCCACACCACGTTTATGGCCGACTGCGTGCGTGGGTCCTTTGGAATCGACCAGGCTACCGTCCGGGCCACTTTGGGACATCGTGTCCAGCTGCCCCGAGCGGTGGAGCTGTCGTTCAAGGTGTAACCTCGGGCTCCCAGGCAGGGGACAGGGCAACCGCGGGAAGTCACAGAGTCTGAGGTGTTCGGGGGAGACTGACTCTTCTGAAGTGGAGGTGGTAGAAGGAGAGCAGCAGGATTTTTGGATTTTTGTTCCCTCTGTTAGGTATCTGGGTCCGGAGGAGAGTGGGGCGGGGGGGGGGGGCGGGTGGTGGTGGTGGTGGTGGGTGTGAGGCTGAGGCGGGGCTGGTGTTTCCTTTCCGAGTCAGGTGGAGACTCCTCCAGTGGAGGTTTTTAGACAAGGGGTCTGGTCTGGCAGGATGGGAGGTTGCGGGTTGAGCCACAGGGGAATCATGCACGTCATCAGAGAAGGACCGTGACGACGGAGGAATTGTCCGCAGTCTGTCAGGAATTGTGTGCAGCCTGTCACTTCCGGCCCAGAGGGTCTCTCTAAGGCAGACGGACAGACAGAGCCCACAAGTCGTAGAGGAAAGGACCGAGCCGCTTGGCCGCGGAAAAGTTTACAACACAAAACAGGTCTCCCTCCGCACGGGGCCACAGCAAAGCCCAAAGACGACACACGGGGGGGAGCATGGGTGCAGATGCACGTGTGGTGATAAGAATATGGATTTCAGCAGGGCTTCCCGTCCTCATCAACAAGCAGAAGCACCCAAATGGTGGGGGTTGGGGGGCAGAGACCTCACAGCCATTCCCTCCACAAATCGAGTTCCCCGGGACATCCTCACAGCGCCGTGCTGTGAGTGTGTGTGGGTGTTTAAAATGGAGTAAATGTGGACGTGGAACTGCTCCGTGAAACCAAAATAACAACAGTCGTAGATCTTCTTTGGTCATTTAGAAAATTCTTTTTTTTTTTTTTTTCCCCAGCGGTGCACGTATTTCCCTTCCAAAAAAGAAGAACGGGAAAGGAGATGTTAAAGGCAAGCAGAGAGAGGAAAACTGTTGCAAAACAAAAGCTGAGCTCCCGTCCGAGGGAGGCCTCCTCCATTGGAGGCCTAGGAAATCATTCTGACAAAATGGAGGATCTCTGTCTTTGGTGTCGATTCCCTCAGAGGTCAAGAGAAACCTTTTCCAATGTCTTTATCAGGAGGAGACTAGAAGTTAGAGAAAAGTATCCTTTCGGGAGTGAGAAAAACAAATTCTGATTTTGCATCAGCTTCCCTCCGATCTTGAAACTCATTGACTTGATTCCATTCTGTCGACGGAAATAATCCGGAACCAATCTATCCGTGAAAATCGGGGTGCGTTTATTCTGAGCTAAAATGTGAGGACTGTGGCCCGGGGCCTTTCTTCCCGAAGGAAGAGAGGGTGCCCGGGAAGTGGGGTGTACAGAGTGCTTCTAGACCCCCAGAGAGGACGTTTCACATAGGATCGAAAGGTCCCTTGGATGATAGTCGCGAGACTGCTCTGTCGGCACAGCGATCGACAGACACTGCTGGGTGGCAGGTCGGTTGTCTGGGCCTGGGTGGTCACAGGGGAGCCGGATGGTCAAAGGTGAGCGCAACCATCCGCTCCTAGCCTAAGGAAAGATGCCTCTCCTTAAGGAAAGGCCCGAGCACGGGGAAGCTGCTCCTTTCCCTTAAGGGCATTGGTTCTTGCCGTAGGAAATGTGTAAAGCGGATCTACGATGCGATGCGTGCTCGACGGCCACGTCAGGCCCTTTTCGAAAAACACTGTCAGGCCGAATTAGGCCGACACCCAATGGCTTCCTCATAGACTCCCATAGATCCTATCGCTCGCCATTTCTATCTGTCCACTCGTTCCAATTTTAGGCCACTTGACCACGAACAGGCCTTTTTCTCAGATTATTTTCCCCGTGAAACTTTGATCACCTTTTCACAGACAAAACGATCTTTACTTTTTAGGCCCTCTTGCCTGAAGGCAGCCATCTCACTTTCCTTGAACACAAAGATGTTTCCCATATTCACTTTTAGTGGCTTTTTGTTTTGTTTTGTTTTGTTTTGAGGACGATGAGCCCTGAGCTAACTGCTGCCAATCCTCCTCTTTTTGCCGAGGAAGGCTGGCCCTGAGCTCACCTCCGTGCCCATCTTCCTCTATTTCATATGTGGGACGCCTACCACCACGTGGCTCGCCCAGCGGTGCCACGTCCACCCCCGGGATCCGAACTGGCGAACCCCGGGCCGGCGAAGCGGAACAGGCACACTTAACCAGCGCGCCACCGGGCCGGCCTAGTGGCTTTCATCGCATTTGTTAAGTAGATTTTTTAACCCTCACGAACCTTAATTTTGGTGAAAACTAAGAAGCCAGCAATTAGGAACTGTCCTTCCCATGAGCATTCCGTCGCTTGGCCAATTTCTAAACACTTGGCCACTTTTAGAAACATGGGATTTCATAGGTTTATCTTTTCCTTCGCTTTATTTGATTTCATCTCACTTTAGTTTTTGGTGAGGAAGATCGGCCCTCACAGAGCTAACGCCTGTTGCCAATCTTCCGTTTTTGTTTTCTTTTCCCCCCCTCCCGATTTTTCTCCCCCAATCCCCCCCATGACATAGTTGTCTATCTTAGTTGAGGGCCCTTCCAGTTGTGGCATGTGGGACGCCGCCTCCACACGGCCCGACGAGCGGTGCCGTGTCCGTGCCGTGCCCGGGATCTGAACCGGCAAAACCCTGGGCCGCCGAAGGGGAGCTTGTGAACTTAACCACTCGGCCACGGGGCCGCCCCCGTCCGTGGACTTTTTTATCACCTGATTTCACCTCGCAAAACTTCAAAGCTTCAAGTTATCAGAGAGGTTTGGGAAGTTGTTTTTATTAATTTAATTAATTTATTTTTCGAGGAAGACGAGCCCCGAGCTGACACCTGCTGCCAATTCTCCTCTTTTTGCCCCGGGAGAGTGGTCCCGAGCTAACATCCGTGCCCATCCCCCTCCCCTTGATAGGCGGGACGCTGACCACAGCGTGGCTCGCCAAGCGGCGCCACGTCCGCACCCTGGATCCGAACCTGCGAACCCCTGGCTGACAAAACGGAACGTGCGAACTTAACCGCTGTGCCGCCGGGCTGGCCCTTCGGGAAGTTATTTTCAGGACACGGGCCATAAACTAGAATCACCGCTACAGGTTTATCGGAGCGACATCAGCGTTCGTGGTGGATTGAGTCGTCCCCTCTGTCTCTCCCCTCCAGGGCACAACCAAAGGGACGTCTATCGACCCACCCACCAAGGATTCCCCCCCCCCCCCCCGCACGGCACAGCAGGATGCCTGAGAGATCCACGCAGCCCTACAGCGGCAAGTCACATTCGCACAGTCAAAATTCAATGGCAGAGACAAAACGTTAAGGTCAGTGAGAGGGAAGAGAATAACCGGCCCAGGAGCAACGGTGTGAAGAACACGGAGAAGACGGGTCCTAGACGCCGGGTCCCCGGAGCAGCGATTTCATCAGAGGCCCGCAAACGTCCACGATCTCCACACCACGTTTATGGCCGACTGCGTGCGTGGGTCCTTTGGAATCGACCAGGCTACCGTCCGGGCCACTTTGGGACATCGTGTCCAGCTGCCCCGAGCGGTGGAGCTGTCGTTCAAGTGTAAGATGGGGCCCGTCCGGGGAGAGAATGGGGACGGGGAAAGGGAGGCCGCGGGAAGTCACAGAGTCTGAGGTGTTCGGGGGAGACTGACTCTTCTGAAGTGGAGGTGGTAGAAGGAGAGCAGCAGGATTTTTGGATTTTTGTTCCCTCTGTTAGGTATCTGGGTCCGGAGGAGAGTGGGGCGGGGGGGGGGGGCGGGTGGTGGTGGTGGTGGTGGGTGTGAGGCTGAGGCGGGGCTGGTGTTTCCTTTCCGAGTCAGGTGGAAGAGCTCCTCCAGTGGAGGTTTTTAGACAAGGGGTCTGGTCTGGCAGGATGGGAGGTTGCGGGTTGAGCCACAGGGGAATCTGTCGTAGCTCAGACTCGGGCCTTTGAAGAAATAGACAGAGAGAGGAGTTTTGCTCTGTCTGTCACCGCAGCCGGCACCTCAGGAGCAACAACAGGAGGCTTCCCGAATGAGTGAAGGGGCAGGAGCCAGCGTGCCCCGTGCCTCTCTCAGCCCTGCGCCGGCAGGGAAGGAAGCAGGCAGGCAGGCCTCAGGGCTACTCCCGTCCTACTGCCCGGTGGTCCCTGTCCCGGCCCCGCCCCCACTCTCCCCCTGACCCTCACCGCTCCCCAGCCCTCTTCTCAGCCAGAGAGGCGATGGGGGGGGGGCGGTGCGGTCCAGAACAAGTTTCCTCTCATCCGCCATCATCTTGCCACCCTGACGACTTGGCCTGAGATCCGGCCTAGG